>NC_080070.1:18663665-18796287 GCF_949987535.1 Balaenoptera acutorostrata | reverse complement strand
CAATTGAGATGGTCATGTATTTTTTTTCCTTCATTCTATTGATTTGGTGTATTACATTGATCAATTTTCATATGTTAAAACTATCCTTGCATTCCAGATATAAATCCTATTTGGTCATGGTGTAAATCCTTTTAATATGCTGCTGAATTTGGTTTGCTATTATTTTGTTGAGGATTTTTGCATCAGTGTTCATAAGGGATATTGGTCTATAGTTTTCTTGTAGTGTCTTTGTCTGGCTTTGGTATCACAGTAATGCTGGCCTTACAGAGTGAGTTAGGAAATGTTCCTTCCTCTTCAGTTTTTTGGAAAAGTTTGAGAAAGATCAGCATTAGTTCTTTAAATATTTGGTGGAATTCACCAAAGAAACTGTCAGGTCCAGGGCTTTATTTTTGGTTGGGAGAATTCTGATTACTGATTCAATCTCCTCAACTAGTTATAGGTCTACTCATATTTTCTGTTTCTTCATGAGATAGTCTTGGTAAGTTCTGTGTTTCTAGTAATTTGTCCATTTCATCTAGGTTATCCAATTTGTTGGCATACACTTGTTTGCAATACTCTCTTATAATCCTTTCTATTTCTGTAGAATTGGTAGTAATATCTCTACTTTCATTTCTGATTTTAGTAATTTAACTTTTTTTCTTAGTCCATTTAGCTAAAGGTTTGTCAATTTTGTTGTTCTTTTCAAAGAATCAACTTTTGGTTTCATTGATTTTCTCTAGTTTTTCTATTTCATTTATCTCTGCTCTAATCCTTATTACTTCCTTCCTCTTCTGTCTGTGGATTTAATTTTTTCTTCTTTTTCTAGTTCCTTAAGTTTAAAGTTAGGTTACTTACTTGAGATCTTTCGTTTTTGAATGTGTTTATAAAGTTCCCCCTTAGCACTACTTTCACTGTGTCCCATAAATTTTGCTCTGTTGTGTTTTCATTTTCATTCAACTAACTCTCTAAGTATTTTCTAGTTTCTCTTGTGACTTCTTTGATTCATTGATTGTTTAAAAGTGTGTGTATAATTTCCACAATTTTTTGAACATTTTAGTTTTCCTTTTGTTATTTCTAACTTCATCCCATTGTGGTAAGAAAAGACACTTTGTCTGATATCTATCTTTTAAAATCTATTAAAACTTAATTGGTGGCCTAACATATGTTCTGTCCTGGAAAATGTCCTATATATGCACTTGAGAAGCATGTGTATTCTATTGTTGTTGGGTACAGTGTTCTGTATATGTCTGTTAAGTTTTGATGGCTCATTGTGTTAAGTCCTTTTTCCTTATATATCTTCTGTCTGACTGGTCTCCCTGTCATAAGTGGGGTATTGAAGTCTCCTACTATATCGTAGAACTGTCTATTTCTCCCTTCAATTCTGTCAGTGTTTGCTTCATACATTTTGATGGTCTGTCATTAGGTATGTAAATGTTTATAATTGTTATGTCTTCTTGCTGTATTGAATCTTTTATTAACATATCCTTTTTACAGTAGTTTCTAGTAACATTTTTAAATTTAAAGTCTATTTTGTCTAATAGAGCCACTCCTGCCCTCTTTTGGTTACTATTTGCATAGAATATCTCTTTCCTTCCTTTCACTTTCAACCAGTTTGTGTCTCTGGATCTCAGTGAGTCTTTTATAGACTGAATATAGTTGGATCATGTGTTTTTATCCATTCTGACAGTCTCTGTCTTCTGATTGGCGAGTTTAATCCATTTACAATGAAAATGATTACTGATAAAAAGAGACTTCTGTCACTGTGCTGTTTTCTATATGCCTTATAGTATTTTTGTCCATCATTTCCTGCATTCCTGTCTTCTTTTGTGTTTAGTTGATGTTTTTGTGGTGAAATGTTTAAATTCCTTTCTTATTTCCTTTTGTGTATATTCTATAGGTCTTTCTTTTCTTTGTTGTCACCATGGGGATTACATTTAATATCCTGAAGTTATAACACTCTAATTTGAATTTACACCAGCTTAACTTCAAAACATACAAAAACTCTGTTCCTTTACAGCTGCACTCCCATGCTTTCAGTTGTATATGTCACCAAATTACGTAGTTATACGTTGTGTGCCCAAAAACATAAACTAATAATTCTTTAAGTGTATTAGTCTCTTAAATTATGTAATAAATAAGGTTTAGAGTTATAGACAAAAGTGACAGTAGTCTAATACTAATTTTATACTAATAAATGCTTTTTTTTCTTTAAATTTTTTTCTCTTAAATCATGTAGACAACAAAAAATTCAGTTTGAAACTAAACTATTGTTACAATAGTACTAGCTTTTATAATTTCCCGTGTATTTAACTTCATTGAGACCTTTATTTTTCTCTACAGCTTCAAGTTACTATCTAGAGTCCTTTCATTTCACCTTGCAGAAATTCCTTGGGCATTTCTTTCAAGGCATGTCAAATGGTCACAAACTCCCTCAGCTTTTGTTTATCTGGAAATGTCTTAATTTCTACCTAACTTTTGAAGGACAGTTCTGCTGTTTTTTTGTTTTTTGGGTTTTTTCCCTATTTTGCATTGTCTTCTGGCTTCCAAAGTTTCTGATGAGAAATCTGATAATGATCTTATTGAGGATCCCTTGCATGTAATAATAATTTGCTTCTCTCTTAATGCTGTCAAAAGTCTCTCTTTGACTTTGAAAGTTTATGTGACTTACTGTGGGTTTTTAAATTTCAATCTTACTTGGAGTTCACTGAGCTTCTTTGATATTTACCTTCCTGTCTTTCATCAAATTTGGGCAGTTTTCAGGCATTATTTCTTCACTCCTTGGCATTTGTGGGTTGCGGACTTCTCCAGCTCTAAGGCTGGGATACATGAGGCAAAAAGAAAACACATGAAACTACTCACCATCATGCTCCTCTTCTGCTCCTGAAGTCCCTCATCATCTGCCTTCTTCTTTTCACCTTTTAGAGCCTCTTGTGTTTATTTGGTATGTAATACCCAGGGGTTTCAGTTGTACTTAGTGGAAAGAAGAGGAAGAGTACTTCATCTTCCTAGAAGTGGAAGTCTTAAGATAGTTTTATGTCTGCATACATACATACTATCTTTGATATAGTGATTAAATAATGATTTTAAATATGATTCTCTTACCTAGATGAAAAAACATCTGAAAACAAAGAAGGAAAGAAACTCTACCATAGCAAGCCATCAGAGAAGAGCAAGAGGTAAATATTCATTGATATGGTTGTTAACAGTTGTTGAAAAATAAAACAAGAATGGCAAATTATTTCCTCTTATACCCAGGAAGACTTCATGATTTTTCCCCAGGTAAAATTAATGATTAAAATTTTGCTCATATTATTTACTGTTTATAAAAATACAAAAGAATCTTGACAGATGAGAGGTGGGTCTTATTAAGGTGCTATATTTAAATTTCACTTATACTTACCTTACTTGGAAAAGTATTTGAGGCATCTTACAAAGATGTATCCAGGATAGCAAGAAGAAATCAATTAAAACTAAGAAAAATTAATGGGAAAACAAGAGTATAAAATAGATGGTGCTGAGAGATTGCCTTCCATCATGATAGCATGAGGATCTCTGCAAACCCACTCACCAGCAAAAATCAGAGAACATTACTTTTTTTAAAAAAACAAAAATTTAAAGTTTCTGGAAATGGTCCTAAGGGCATACAGCAAATGAAAAAACATCTATTCAGGAAAATCTACTAAAATTGGGTACAAACAAAAAAACAACCAAAAAAACAACCAGTGAGAGCCTGGGGTATTTGAATCAAGACTCTCCCCTCCCTGCCCCCCAGCTCAATGATACTCTACTCCAGAAGAGTGCAGCCGAGGACACAGGGTCTGCTCTCCCCACAGATGCCAGCCAGAGGGCTGGGCTTGCGTATTTCTTATCCTGTCTCCAGCTGCCTGTTGTTGAAGCAAAGTTCCAGGTAAGTGCAGTCAGGAGGTGGGGGCTCCCTTCTTTCTACCCAGACCCCATTCTTGAAAAGAAGGCTCCACTTTGTGTGCTACATCACTGAAAATATTTTGGTCCTAATCACCCATCTTGGATTGTAAAGTGTTTGTTTGTTGGTTCCACACTGGAAGAGGCAAATAGAGAAGACCTGAGGCTCCTGCCCTCCTTCCACCTACATCTTAGCTCCTCAAGTGGGGTACCACTGAGAGAAGAGTGCCACTCTCCCCACTCTTAGCTCCAGAGACACATCAGAAATTTTGCATAAGTGCATTAAGATGGCAGAGTAGGAGGATGTGGAGCTCACCTCCCCTCAAAAGCACATCTATATGTGGAACAATTCTCACAGAAAACCAACTGGAAACTGGCAGAAGATCTCTTTTATACAACCAAAGCTGCAAGAAAGATCCCCATGTCATTGGGTAGGATGGGAAGAAAAAGGCATCAGGACACAAGACGCCCCTGGGAGGTATCTGAAGGAGGGAGGGTCCACACAGGCAAGCCCTCACCCTGGGAACCCCCTGACTGCTAGGAACTCCACCAGGACAGACAGAGGGACTGGAGGGGCCTGGATTCTGGTCTCAAGGCGTGTGCATGTGCTGGCTTGCTATCAGTCAGGGCAGAAAGAGACCAGCGCTGAAGGCTGCCACTTCATCACACTTCCCAGCCTGAAGCACATGCCGGGTGGGGCAGCGAATATGTGCAGTGGCTAGGCACTGAATCTCGGGTTTATGTGCCCTGGGAGTGAACTCAGTCTAGCTGCACAGAGACAGCCCAGAGAGTCGGGGGTGTGGCCCAGGCCAAACCTCAGAGCCCATTGTCAGTACATGCACTGCAGAGTGCAAGTCTGCCATTGGAGCCCATCATCAGCACATGCGTAGTGGGGCACAGGTACGGCGGCAGCGGACTTTGTTGGCATACTCACCAAGTGGCATCACAGAATCGCATGTCTCTGGCAGACAGCCCCTGGGGAGGAATACACAGTGGTTCCTTTCCCTCTGAGAGTGCTCTGGTTCTTCCCACCTCACACCCCAGTTTGGAGCTGGATTGTGGGTGGACAGGTCCTGGGAGAGCAGCCCCAGGCAGCCACACAATGACCTCAATTCCTGCAGCCACAACACCCCAGCTCCCAGCACCAGCCTAGCAGTAAGGCTGGGATAAACACAATGGAGAAACAGACAAGACCTTGGGCTGCTTCTGGGAAGAACTGTGGATGCCTTCGATGGTTTGCTGTGACTACACGGACCTCACTTGCTGCAGTGCTCACCTCCTTTGCAACAGAGCACATACTTCAGGGCAACAGAGTCTTACTGAGCCCAACCCTCAGGGCTTCTAGTCCAACAACCAGGGAGCAGACCCCACCCCCAGCAGGGCTCTGACAGCCACAGAGCAAAGAGGAGGCCCCACCCAAAATCCAGTGCAGGCTCTGGACAACACAACACCAATCCCATCCCCTATCAAGGGGATAATGGCCAGCATACCCTGAGGAAAGATGTGGCTAGTATCCATACCAAAACTAGCCCTCACACCAAAAATACTGAACTCACACAGTCTATACAGGGACACTCTCACATAAAAGCACCCCTTCAAGACCACAGTAGATAACTATTTCTCCTAAATCCAGAGACAGAGAAAGTTAAGTAAAATGAAAAAGAAGGAGAGGAACTGCTCCCAATTAAAAAAATAAGAGATATCCCCTGAATAAACAAATCATGAAACAGACCTCAGTGGTCTACTACACCCTGAGTTCAAAAAGGAGGTAATAAAAATGCTAAAGGAATTTAAAAAGATTATCAATAAGAAAGGCAGATCACTGTAACAAGGATCTAGAAACTATAAAAAGGAACCAATCAAAATTAGACAAGTCAATTGCCAAGATAAAAACCAATCTACAAGCAATGAATAGCAAACTAAGCGCCACAGAAGAATGAACAAGTGATCTGGAAGACAGAATAATGGAAATCAATCAGTCAGAACAGCAGACAGAAAGACAAATGAAAAAAGAAAAGTGAAAGCAATATACGAGATCTATGGGATAATATAAAGCATGCCAACCTACACATAATATTGGTTCCAGAAGGAGAAGAAAGACAGAAGGAGATCGAAAATGTATTTGAAGAAATTATGGCTGAAAACTTCCTGAAATCTAAAGAAGGAAACAGATATCCAGTACAGGAAGCACAGAGGGTCCCAAAGAAGATGAACACAAACCCACACCAAGACATACCGGAATTAAAATGGCAAAAGATAAAGAGAGGATTCTAAAGGCAGGAAGAGAAAAGCAGTCAGTTACAAGGCAACCCCCATAAGACTATCAGCTTATTTCTCTGCAGAAACTGTGCAGGTCAGAAGGCAGTGGCATGATATATTCAAAGTCCTGAAAGAGAAAACCCTGCCCCTGGGATACTCTACCCAGCAAGATTATAATTTAGAATAGGAGGAGAGAGAAAGAATTTCTCAGACAAGCAAAAACTAAAGGAATACAGCACTACTAAGCCTAACCTAAAAGAAATATTGAAAGGTCTTCTCTAGATAGAAAAGAAGCAAGTATCTATAGGAAAGGGAAAATCACAATAGGAAAGGCAAATATATAAAAGGATTGAAGATCACTTAAATAAGTCAGTACATAGATGAAAAAACAATCCAAAAAAATTGTAAAAATGATTAAAACTACAATTAACGGTAAAAGGATAAGGATGAGGATGTAAAATAGGACATCAAAATCACAAAATGTAGGGAATGGGAGTATAAAAATGAAGATCTTTTAGAATGTGTTTGAACTTGTATGACTATCAGTTTAAAGCAAGTAGATATAGTTATGGGTTAACATACTTGAAAACCAGGGTAACCACACATCAAAAAGATACAATAGATTCACAGAAACCAAAAAGAAAGGAACTCAAGCATAATACAAAAGAAATCCATAAAACCACAAAAGGGAAAACAAAGAAGAAATGAACGAAGAAGGACAAAAACTGGGAAACAAGGTTTAAAATGGCAATAAGTACATACCTATCAATAATTACTTTAAATGTCAATGGACTAAATTCTCATCAAAAGACATAGAGTGGCAGATTGGATAAAAAATCAAGAACCGGGGCTCGCGGAGCCGCCCCGGGAGGCTGGGTGGCGGGTTCGCGGCTGCCGCCGGACTGAGGCCTACTCCGCCGCCTCTCAGTGCTATTGTCCCTGGGCCCGGCCCTGACCGGGCCCACTGGGGAGGCGAGTGCGCCGCCTCCGACGAAGATGCCGGACCAAGCCCTACAGCAGATGCTGGACAGAAGTTGCTGGGTGTGTTTTGCCGCTGATGAAGATGATAGAACAGCTGAATGGGTGAGACCATGCAGATGCAGAGGATCTACAAAATGGGTTCACCAGGCTTGTCTGCAGCGCTGGGTGGATGAAAAACAAAGAGGAAACAGTACAGCCAGAGTGGCATGTCCCCAGTGCAATGCTGAATACTTAATAGTTTTTCCAAAGTTGGGTCCAGTTGTTTACGTCTTGGATCTTGCAGATAGACTGATCTCAAAAGCCTGTCCATTTGCTGCAGCAGGAATAATGGTTGGCTCTATCTATTGGACAGCTGTAACTTATGGAGCGGTGACAGTGATGCAGGTTGTAGGCCATAAAGAAGGTCTGGATGTTATGGAGAGAGCTGATCCTTTATTCCTTTTAATTGGACTTCCTACTATTCCTGTCATGCTGATATTAGGCAAGATGATTCGCTGGGAGGACTATGTGCTTAGACTATGGCGCAAATACTCAAATAAACTACAGATTTTGAACAGTATATTTCCAGGGATTGGTTGCCCTGTTCCTCGAATTCCAGCTGAGGCTAATCCTTTAGCAGATCATGTCTCTGTGACCCGAATTTTGTGTGGAGCCCTTGTTTTTCCTACTATTGCGACAATAGTTGGTAAACTAATGTTCAGTAGTGTTAACTCTAATTTACAAAGGACAATCTTGGGTGGAATTGCTTTTGTTGCCATTAAAGGAGCATTCAAGGTTTACTTCAAACAGCAGCAATATTTACGTCAGGCACACCGCAAAATTCTAAATTATCCAGAGCAAGAAGAAGCATAAAACTGACTTCTCGTTGTTCTGCAGTCCTCTCATTCTTATGAGTCTGTTGTGTTGTTTTGATTCCATCATTAATGCACAGTAGTGGAGACTTGCGATAAGCTGCTGCTCTCATATTTTTAAGAAGTAAAATAAAGCACTTAGGGAAGGGGAAACCCTCTCAGTAATCACGGAACCTAAGGATTTGATTTGTTTTCATTCTTTTGTATGTACTTCTTTTATGGCAGTCATCTGAACCATTATTTTAGCATGGTGAACCTGAGTTTTGTTCATATTTTCTTCAGACAGAAATGTAAAGATCAAACTGTGCAAATATTTTAAAATGCACATGCCGTTTTATTCAAAGGCCTCTTTTGTACATGTTCATGTTCAGTGTTTTCTTAGAATCAGCAACTCAATGAAGGTACTATGAGGATTTTTCTCACTGGCATAATTTGATTACAAGCTAAACAGGAGTATATGTTAATATGAGGAAATGTAAATTAGTTATACATAATTAACAAACCAAAAATGTATGTAAACATTCAAATGATTATCTGAACAAATGCAATTTTGTTTTCTTTTTCTTAACCCATGTGATGTCCTCCAAAATGTGTAGGGTAAAATTTCACAGGGCTTCCAGATCACTTTTTCACTATTAAATTTTATTTATATAAAAAAAAAAAAAAAAATCAAGAACCTACAATATGCGGCCCACAAGTACAATATGCTGCTTACAAGACTCACTTTAGGGCAAAAGACACACAGGTTGAAAGTGAGGGGATGGAAAAGGGTATTTCATGCAAATGGAAACAATAAGAAAGCAGGGGTAGCAATACTCGTATCAGACAAAGTACTACTTTAAAACAAAGTAGTCTTTAAAACATAAAGAAAGACAAAGAAGGACATTATATAATGATAAAAGGAGCAATACAAGAAGAGGATATTACACTTGTTAACATAAATGTACCCAATATAGGAGCACCTAAATACATAAACAGCAGCAGACATAAAGGAAGAGATTGACAGGAATACAATAATAGTAGGAGACTTTAACACCCCACTGACATCAATGGACAGATCTTCTAGACAGAAAGTCAGTAAGGCAACAGAGATGCTAAATGACACAATAGACCAAATATTTTTCCTTGGTCGGGGGAACCAGGTAAAACAGATAGCTCCTAATGTCTTCCCAAAATAAGTGACTTAATTTGCAACAGTTCCTGGAGAAATTCAAGCTTAACAGCATTCTCAGAAACAGTAGAAGTAGAGTAAAAGGCAATTCGGAGAAGATTGGTAGATCCATTGGAGAAACAGGCTAAACTTGTAGGCTGGCTAGTTCACCAGAGAGAACGGCGGGGAGGAGAACAGCTGGGAGGAGTCTGAGGTGGCATCAGAACAAATCTGAAACCCTGACCTGGGAAACTATTCCTTCAAAGGAGCCCAAATTTGATTGGATTAGTCTGTAGAGCAATTTATGCCCCAGGGCACTGTTGAAAACAATAGATCTATCAGCCAGAAATTAGTGGAATTTAACAGCAGGGTGTGATCAGGGAAGGTGTCAAAGACAACCCGGCTAAAACCACTGCCTTCCCAGAGAGAATGGGGCACAACCAAGTCTGCACCCCTCAGGGAGCAAATTAGAGGTTTAACACTTCAGGGGGTAATGGACTTCGCTAAAATATACCAGCCAGTCACTAAAGAAACAAGTACGTAAAGAACAATAAATAGCTCCAGAAGGTATGGAAGGGGTAGCAGGGAAAGATTAGTACCCAGAGTTCAACAGAATCGTCTAGTTGGGAAATAAGCCTGACAAACACAGATGAAGGACAACATCCCTAGTTGATGGGATCTAAAAAATCATCCTTGGATCCAATCAATCAATCTTTCAAGCATCTGTTACTTGCAGAGATCCCAGAAGTTGAAGACCTGAGTACCAGACTTAGATTTCTACTCAGATATTTCTGGAGTTAATAACAGTGATCCAGTGGGAAATTTAAAGTTAGCAGTCACAAGTTCATTCAGCAGATACTGAGCACCAAATACACTGTCATCTGCTAAATGTGGATTGAATTAACGGAATCTAATTTCCCAAGAACTTCTGAAATTTTTTCTCTTTTCCTCCTTTATTATTTTCTAATAATCTTTGGCAAAAAGAGTGAACAGTATCATCTTAACTGAGGTTAATGCCTGAGGTCAACTTAAGTTCATGCTCTTGAACTATTTCTTACTTTAAATGATTGCTTGTTAAGATATCAGTATATCCCTAAAAAAATATTAGAGTATTTTAGTTAACTATTTCCTACCAGGATACTTTCAATAATTAATTTTGCAGACTTTAAGCAAAAACAAATAATTATAGATTACTGTGATTAGAATTTATAGATCACATTCATAAGGACACTGGCCTGGTGATTTTCTATGAGATAAATATAATAGTTTATTATGGTTCATAGCATTATTTCAATCAAAGGAAGAGGGCTAAAAATGACATCAAGAGTTCATTGAATCAAGTCTTATTACAAGTGAATTTTTTTCAGCCTAATTTCACCCCTTGTCTCTCCAAATTCTTTATGATTATATAATATTGCTACTTCTAACTTCGTGTAACTTTTTCTAGAATATTTCCTTTGCTCTCTCCCTTCAACAATCAAGTTTTGATTTTTACAGTTTCCTCCCATTTTCATCCTGATTATGTCAAATTTTTTTTTTTTTGGCTGCCATTCAATTTTATCTAAAAAGAGGATTTTAGCTTTTAACTATTTCATAGTCTACTTTTTATCATGAGTTGGTATGCATTACATCTTGGCAAAATGTTTTCAGTTCTTTTCTCAGGCCCTTTTGGAAAATTCTTTCTAATATCCACATAGCACAGATGCAGAAACAAAAGTTGGGAATCATTTAAAATGTTTTCACAATCACATAATGATTTGTAGACTACTCAAGATTAGCAGTCACAATTCTACGGTGTTTTGTGTCTCTTTTAGTCCAACTGGGTCATATTGGCAAGTATCTCCTCTCAAGATAGACAGCAATGTCATGTGTATGATCTTTCTTACTCTGAACTTTTCTACAAGCTACAAGAAAATATTTTTTCAACTTTTCTATATAAACACAGTTTTGTAATTGCTTATACCTTTTCATACAATTTTATATAGTTTCACTCATTTCACACTTATCTTGCTACATCTTTATTCTTCTCATTGAGATTATAAGCATACATTTTTGTCTCTTTCTCATCATAAATAAGTTCTATATGAAGTAAAAAAAAATTTTAAACTCCCTTTAATGCCAAAATACAATATTAATATTTTCTTTTATCATTGTTGTAGAAGAAAAGTAGTGTTGTGAAAGATAGCAGAAGGCTCTGATTTAAAAGATTATTTTTGTCCTTTCTAAATCTATGAGGATAAAATGAGAAATGTTGAAAATTACGATAAATCATAGAAAATACACCTCATTTTCATGTTTATAATATAGTACTGCTTTCCTTCTGGTTCTGTGTTCCATTAGGTTTGTGAAAAAGGACATTTAGTTCAAAGACACAAAGAATCAAATTCTGATGTGACAGGTAATGTTCTGCTTTTACCCTCTCATAAACAATTAATTCATTTCCTCAACAACCACTTTTTTGTGCTACAGCTTTGAGGTTATCACTGTGCTTTGTGCTAGGGATATTAAGAATATACTATACCATTTCTTATTCCCAGGAACTCATCTTTTAATAGGAGGAGACAAACAAATAAACAAGTTAAGTGCAGTGTTACCGGTGCAATGCCTATAGTCTGGACAGTGTTCCAAGGGAGCACAGAGAAGGGAGTGGTCAGTTAGACTGGAGGGCTGGATTGAGTGGTCCCTGTACTTGAGAGATATTGCCGATTTGAAAGATTTTTCCCAAAACAGAATATAGGGATTTTATGTTTTAAAAAACACCTTGGTCCTTTTGTGATGAGCCAGGAGAGAAATTAAATTTTGGATTATTCATTTGCTTCTATAGGAATCTGCTGAGTCTAATATAAATCTCTGAATCTCTAACATTTCTGGTATATTTTTTTCTTAATTTTTATCTCATTATCTTTACTTGAGGTCCTTTGAAAAATATTCATAAAATTTAAACAATATTTTAATTTTGTCTAAAATACTTCTTTAATTTTATGTGTGTATGTATTAATTTGTATACATTTATACCACACTTATTTTCAAAAAGAATTTCAGGTAACTTAATTAAAAGTATATATACAAGTACATAAATCCACTTAGTTTATGATACAGCAGGCTAATTAAAAATAGAAATGGAAGTAAGAACCACACCTAGGAAAGGAGAGAATTTTATTATAATTAAGATGGTTACTTCGTTGAACAAATGGTTACTTCGCCAAGCAAATCAGTCACTTTTTTATGTAACTTTTATATATTCTTCTGTTAAATTTAATGTCAGAAATTAAAGAACACATTTTAGAATCCTTATTTTAGACTTTTTTCTATACACATACACTCCATGTTAATTAATCACAGGTTATAATTAATCTTCAGGTTTTTTTGCAACCTATGTTTTCATTTAAAAGTACAGGATATTATTAACTTCTTTACATGTTAGTAAATGGTGGCAAAGTATTCCATTGTATTAGTGAACCTTTATTTAGCCACCCCCATTGTTAAACATTTTTTTCTGTTGTAAACAACAATGAAGATGTTTAACTCCCTATTTGTGTATAGTCTTAATTATTTATTTATAATAGATTCCTAGAAAGGAACTGCTGACCCAAAGAGTATGAACATTTTTTAGACCTTACTATAAATAGCAAAAATGCAACAAAAATCATATAAGATTTGAGAACTGTTCGTATTAATTTCATTGAGCTAAACTACTATTTACATATTATCTGCTAGCATTTTTCATTTAGAAAAAGATAAAAATATGAAATGTAAAAGAGTCAATGAACTATTTTCATGCTACTAATGAACTTTTACCATCTTTTCTAGATACAAGGCCAGATATATCAGATGACTGTACATTTGATTATTTCAGAAGACAGTTCCCTAATCAAGGTTTGTGAATAAGATGGGAATATAGACAGTAATGAGTGGTCACCTATCATCTGAATGTGAGCTATTTAATATGTATCTGCTCAAGATTTACACATAAGAAACTAGAAGATTATCTTCAAATCAGACAGCCAAAGAACAATTCACCTTCCCAGAAATTCTGAATCTCAAATTTTTATTTTTCTCTCTAACTCTAGAAATATAAAAGACAGTAGAACTTCCTTATATGTCAACTTGATTTCTTGTAATTTTACCGAGTCAAAAAAAAAAAAAGAATATTCATCTCATTGTCTAATCTTTTCATTCCCATCTCATTGAATCTTAAAGCAGAGAGAAACCTTGAGAGCACCCTACTCTCACCTCCCACTGACGACAGGACCCAGGCGCATCCAACTTTTGATTGACTGCACTTGGTGACAAGTAGTTTGCCAAACTGCAGTCACTTCATTCCATTGTTAGAGAGGAATGTTCTTTTTATGTTGAGTTAAAAACATATGTCCCTGTAAATTTAATTCACCTCTTTAATAACACAAAGCAAAAAAGAATGAAGAGACCTTAAAGGTAAACGTTTCTGACCGACTCATTTTCCCTAATTCTCCTTGAAATAATAAGAACAAATGTAATGCCTCTTCCACATGACAGATCATAAATATTTTTTAAAGCTATCATTTCCCTGATACTTTCCATTTCTTTCAGCCATCCATAATATGATTCCCTTTACTATTATATTTTACTGTTTTCTATCACTATTCAAGCTTGAATGAAACTTAACACAGTATTGCAGGTGTCATCTAACTAGGACAGCCATTCCTTGGTATCTGTGGGGGACTGGTTCCAGGAACCCCACGGATAGCAAAATCTGATGATGCTCAAGTCCCTTGTATAAAATGGCGCAGTATTTGCATATAACCTATGCATATCCTTCAGTATATCTAGATTACTTATAATACCTGTACAATGTAAATGCTATGTAAATAGTTGCCAGTGCACAGAAAATTCAAGATTTGCTTTTTCGAACTTCTTGGAATTTTTTCCCTACTATTTTTGATCCACAGTTGGTTGAATCCGCAGATGCAGAACCCATTGATATGGAAGCCTGACTGTGTACAATAAATTATCATTCTCATTTGCTTCTTTCTAGATACCAGATTTCCATTAATGCAGTCTAAGATTACATATGTTTTTTTGAAAATTATCCTAAAATATTGACATATTGGATTTACAAATACTCAAACCTATAAAGTTTTATTTTCATAGTGCCACTGCTAACTTATGTCTCCTCCATTCTCTACTTCTTCAATTTTGGTTTGATATTTTGGTCCAGTGCACTGAGCCTTAAATTTATTCTTGTTAAACTAAGTCTTCTTAGATTCAGCCTTTCATGAACTTGATCTTGATTATGTCATACTGTTGTACCATATACATGTGTATATACCTCATACATATATACAATATATAAATACATATCTATACATATATCTGACCTCTTGTCAAAGCTTCAGCCTCTTTATCTGTATATGTCTTCACTTAAATGTCCCTTGTAGCCAAATTCAAATTCATCTAATCCCACATTGAATGCTGTTCCTCCTGTATTCACTCTAACTTTGGTAGCAGTACTATCTACATAACTACCCAAGCTAGAAACCTAATAGTTATCTTTTTTTCTTCTTTCACTTCCACCACTCATATCTAGATAGCCACTGAATCCAACTGATTTTACCACATAATCCCTTTTTTCTCCACCTTAACTACCAGCATTCTTTTCAGTGCTTATTTATCAGAAGCACTTTAGATTTCTAAGTGGTCTCCTTGCCACCAATATTGTCATCCTAATTCAACCTCTCATACTACCATAAAAGCAATCTATCAAAGACAGAAATCTGATTAATGCCACTACCTAAAGCCTTTCAGTAATTCCCAGTTTTCTAACAGTGGTTGAAGTTGGCACAGTCCTGAGACTTCAGTTTGTTCTAGGCTTTCTCTTTTCAATTTTTTTTCAACTTTTAATTTTTAAATAATTTCAAGAATAGTACAAAGAACTATATCTATCTACCTACCTAGCTGTATTTTCCCCCAATCCATTTTTTGTAGACATAATAATACTCCTTTATTCCTAAAGAGCTTCAGCGTATATTTTCCAAGAACAAGAACATTCTCCTACATTAAAATAAGGAAATTCAACTTTGATACAATACTACTTTGTATCATACTGTAGTTAAATTTTGCCAAATGTACCAATGATGTCCTTTAGAGCAAAACTTCTCCCTGATTCAGGCTCATGGACTGCATTTAATTGCCATATCCCTTTATTCTCTTTTAATTTGGAACATCTGCTCAGCCCTTCTTTGTCATTCACAGCACTGGCACTGAAGATTATGGGCCAGCAGTCTTACAGAATGTCTGGTTTTAATATTTTAGAATTATCTGGGGAGCTTATGATAATCCCAGCTTTGAATTCTGAGTTGGCCTTTGTTGTCTACCCCCAAATCTGCATTTTAAATAAGGTACCATAGATAATTCTGATGTTGATGATCTGCACTTTTCGACTCACCACATTGGGAACTATAGTGAGAGTTGGTGGGAGGCCAAGCACTTGGGACCTAGCCCATCCAACTCTTATTCATCCTGAGTAGCTTTCATGTACAATTTTTCTTTCAATAATGGTCTGTTACTTTAAAAACAAAAAAAAATTTTTTTGACAACCACTAGCTGCATCAGTGAAACCAAGTTCCCTAACACGACGTACAAGACTTCCAGTGAACTGGCCCGACTGCCTCTCCAGTGTTGCCTCTTGCCGTTCTCTGCCTTTTCCTTTACACCTCGGCAATGATGGTCTTCTTGTGGCCTCAAAATGCATCAGTCTTCTCACCTCCTTGCTGTTACTCATTCTGTCTTCTCTGCCTGAAACATAATGCTCCCTCTTCAACTAGATAAGCTACTCATCATTTAAGGAGTAGGTATCAAAGTGTAATTAAAGACTCACACACAGTTCATTACAATAAGAGTGAGATAGACTGAGTGATAATGATGTGCTCAAAATGTAATAAGATTCATATACAGTTCATTACAATAAGTGAGATAGACTGAGTGATAATGATATGCTCAAAATGTAGTAAGACTCATATACAGTTCATTACAATAAGAGTGAGATAGACTGAGTGATAATGATATGCACAAATTGCTCTGGTTGCTCAGAGAAGGGGATGTAATCCAGCCTGGAAATCTCAGGGAATGTTTTCCTGAAGGAACTGATCCTTAAATTATGATCATGATTATGATGGAGTCTTAAGTGATAAGTTAGGCATTTAGCAGCAAGAGGAGAGTCACTTCCTTGAATTCTTAAAAGATTAATGTCAATGGTTTTGTGATCTTATTTATATGAAAATTCTTCCCTTACTTGAGATGTACTATGTCTGGGACTGAAGATAAGGCATTCAGAGCCTTTTGACTCCTGACATCTCTCACCAATATTTATTCTCCCCTGTCTAAACAGAAGAAAACTCTATTCAGTAGAAAAGACAGGTGCAGCAGAGGAGCTGAGGGACTCTGCTCTTTGTCATCCATCAGTATTTTAAAATAATCCCAGCAGAACAAATCTAAACATTATTTGATATATTTTCATTCTGAATATAGCTAAGTAAAATTCACTTCTTTTTGTCAATATTTCTTCATATCTGAGTTCATGTGGTATTTTAACCTTCCTGATACTATTCTCCTGTGGCTCAGTCACTCTCTTATAATCATCCTTTGTTACATAATCTCCTTTCCATCTTTGTTCATGTTCTTTTAAAAATCTGATGTTTATTTGCTTCGCAGAGGTCTCAACATACTAGTCGATGACTGTGCTAGATACTGGGCTACAATGGAAAATAAAATATAGTCTGTTCTCAAGAAGCAGAGAGAGTGACAAGTAAACAGACAGTAGAAATATAATGAGATAAATGCTACTTACTGTGCTATGATATTATACAGGAGTTGTTTGGGGATAAGGGAGTATCAGAGAAAGTTTCTCAGAAAAGGTAACTGTTACGGTTCCAGGGGCCAAATAAATAAATAGTATTTTTTCTTTACCAAGTTTTGAATCTATTAAAAATTAAGACAAAAGAGTAGGACAAAATACTAGCAAACTGAATCCAGCAACATATAAAAAGGATTATACACAGTGACCAAGTAGGATTTATCCCAGAAATGCAAGGTTGGTTTAACATATGAAAATTATCCACCTCCAAGAGTAATGAAAATAAAAACAAAAATAAACAAGTGGAACCTAATTAAGCTTAAAAGCTTTTGCACAGCAAAGGAAACCATAAACAAAATGAAAAGAAAACCCACAGAATGGGAGAAAATATCTGCAAATGAAGCGACCAACAGGGATTAATCTCCAAAATATACAAACAGCTCATGCAGCTCAATATCAAAAAAACAAACAACCCAATCCAAAAATGGGCATAAGATCTAAACAGACATTTCTCCAAAGAAGACATACAGATGGCCAAAAGGCAAATGAAAAGATACTCAACATCACTAATTATTAGAGAAATACAAATCAAAACTTACAATGAGGTGTCACCTCACACCGGTTAGAATGGCCATCATCAAAAAAATCTATAAACAATAAATGCTGGAGAGGGTGCTGAGAAAAGGGAACCCTCCTACACTGTTGGTGGGAATGTAAATTGGTACAGCCACTATGGAGAACAGTATGGGGGTTCCTTAAAAAACTAAAAAAAGCTACCATATGATCCAGCAATTCCACTCCTGGGCATATATCCAGAGAAAACCATAATTTGAAAGGATACATGCATCACAGTGTTCATTGCAGCACTACTTACAATAGCCAGGACATGGAAGCAACCTAAATGTCCATCAGCAGAGGAATGGAAAAAGAAGATGTGGTACATATATGCAATGGAATATTACTGAGCCATTAAAAAGAATGAAATAATGCCATTTGCAGCGACAAAGATGGACCTAGAGATTGTCATACTGAGTGAAGTAAGTCAGACAGAGAAAGACAAATATCATATGATATCACTTATACATGGAATCTTAAAAAATGGTACAAATGAACCTATTTACAAAACGGAAATAGGGTCACAGATGTAGAAAACAATCTTATGGTTCCAAAGGGGGAAAGGTGGGAGACGGGTAAATCAGGAGATTGGGATTGACATACACACACTACTATATATAAAATAGATAACCAAAAAGGACCTATTGTATAGCACAGGGAACTCTATTCAGTACTCTGTAATGACCTATATGAGAATAGAATCTAAAAAAAGAGTGGATATATGCATAACTGATTCACTTTTGCTGTACAACAGAAACTAACACAACATAGTAAATCAACTATACTCCAATAAAAATTAAAAAGAAATAAAATTAAACAATGTAATACACATTAATTGAAAAAAGAACAAAATGCACATGATCATCTCAGTACATGCAGGAATAATGTTTGGCAAAATCCAACATCCTTTCATGATTTAAAAAAAAAAAACTCAATAAAGTAGGAGTAGATGGATGTTCCTCAACCTGATAGAGGCTATCTACAAAAACCCCACAGCTGACATCGTAGCTGATGGTACAAGACAATGCCTTCCCCCTAAGGTCAGGACCAAGACAGGGGTGTCCGCTCTCAAAATTTCTATGCGACATAATGGAGGTTTAGGCAGGGCAGTTTGGAAAGAATAAATACAATGCATCCAGACTGGAAAGAAGTAAAACTACCTCTATTTGCAGAACACATGATCTTGTATGTGGAAAATCCTAAGGAACATACATACACACACACACACACAACCTACTAGAGCTAATAATCAGTTCAGCAAGGTTGCAAGATAGAAAATCAACATGCAAAACTCAGCTGTAATGGGTGAATTGTATGGTATGTGAATTAGATCTCAATATGTTGTAAAAATCAATTGTATTTCTATATACTAGCAATGAACACTCTGAAAATGAAATTAAGAGAACAATTCCATTTACAAAGCATCAAAAAGAATAAAATACTTAGAAATAAATTTAACAAAAACAGTTACCTGTACACTGAAAAGTACAAAACACTGTTGAAATATATTAAAGAAGATGGAAAGATTCCCCCACATTCAGGAATCAGAAGACTTGTTAAGATGGTGATACTCACCAAATTGATATACAGATTCAATGCAATCCTATCAAAATCTCTGCCGAAACAGAAATTACAAGCTAAACCTAAATGCATAGGAAATGTAAAGGACGAGAATAACCAAGACAATTTTGAAAAAGAAGAACAAAGTTCAAAGAGTCATACTTTCCAATTTCAAAACTTACCACCAAGCTGCAGTAATCATAACAGTGTGGTACTGGCATAATGGCAGATATAGAGATCAATGAAATAGAATTGAGAATACAGAAATGAACCCTTATATTTATTGTCAATTAAGTTTCAACAAAGGTGCCAAGACAATTCAATGAAGAAAAAAACAGCCTTTACAACAAATGGTACTGAGACAACTAGATAGTCACATGCAAAAGAATGAAGTTGGACTCATTCCTTACACCAATTCGTTAATTCAAAATGGGTGACAGACCTAAATGTAAAACCTGAAACTACTCTTAGAAGAAAAGATAGACATACAATGTAAACATAGTAAGGGGACTGCTAGCTTTAAGCTCCAGCATGTAAAGGGCTAGATTTGGAGAGTAGACCTTTGTTAGGAAGAACGTTCTGGATAGTTAGCAATGCTTACTCTTCCTCCCCCTACCAGAGCCAGCCCCTTCTAGCCTTCTTGTCTCATTGAAGGGTAGGGGGAAGAAAAGCTAAGAAATGCTTATTTAGGTCACAGCCCAGGGACACAGACCCACTAAAAGACTAAGATTTAATAAGATTATAGAATGTTCCCTTTCCCCATACCTTACCACCACACCAACATGACTCCAGTATAAGAACAATGGTTTACAGCTAAAAGAGCTGCAAGCCAGACACGTATTCTATCTGATAAGTGGTGCTTAGGGAACCCCAAAGACAACAGGATAGACAAAAACAAGGCTATTATAGGAATTCCTATAATGTATACACACACACACACACACACACACACACCTAGCACATCATATTCAAACTTCAGAAAACCAAAGACAAAGACAAAAATCTTTGAATTGATCTTTCTGTCTGACTTATTTCACCTAGCCTAATGCTCTCAAGTTCCTGTTGTCCCAAATGGCAGGATTTCCTTCTTTCTCATGGCTGAATAATATTCCATTGTGTGTGTGAATGTGTGTGGGTGTGTGTGTGTATATACACACACACACACACACACACACACACACACACACACACACATACACACACCGTATCTTCTTTATCCATTCGACCATTGACTGACCCTTACGTTGTTTCTGTGTCTTGGCTATTGTAAATAATGCTCCAATAAACATGGACAGACACCTCTTCAAGATCTTTTTTTTTTTTCATTTCTTTGGATATATCCCCAGAAGTGGAATTGCTGGATCATAGTGTAGTTCTATTTATAATTTTTTGAGCAACCTTCATAGACACATACAATTAGTTAGGGAGATAAATAACCAAAACAGAGCATAGTGTACAATTTAGAGAAAAGAATTTGGAATTGATCGTCATGAAGGAGACTGAATCTCACAAGTCCAAATGAGAGAAGCAAGAAGTACTTCTAAATCAATTGAAAGTTTTTTCACCTCTCAAAAAGACACCAATGCTCAGTCAAAAATAATAGCTGGTGGATTCACTTGGGCATATGACATGAATGAACACTGATTATCAGATAATTCCCTTGACTGCTTGATGAAGCTGAGTAAAATTACATTTCCTAATTCAGAGTTTGCCACTAAAATGCCCTGTGGGTTAACCAAAGGGGAAATTTTGATGACAGATGTGTTGGACTCTTACAGTGTAAAGCTCATTTTGTCAGATCTTACCAACAATGATGTCTTCTACAGTTATCACATGATACATTGAATAAAAAAGAAAAAACATTTCCTCTGGCTATTAGGTACTTTAATTTGAAAAGTGGGGTTTCAAAGAATCTTGATTTCTATGAAGATTTTAATGAAACCACAGAAAACATCAAACCAAATATTGTCAATATGTTCTCCAAAGACAAACTAGACTTTGCTCATCTATCTGCATGGTTGGCTGACAATGAAAATATAAAATGTATATTTTTGCAAATTTCATTCAGTCTATCAACTTCTTACCAAAGAAAATAAAAAGATCTGATCTCCTAAATGTCTTGCACACCTTGTATTTAAAAGAGAGTGTGATTTGCTATCCTGTGATAATGAGGCTTTCGTAATGAAATTTTTTGGTCACGTTTTAGTTTCCTCAAAACATGCAGAAGCACTTAATGAGATTTTCGACTTTATAGAAATGAAAGAGGGCAGTTTCCTTAGACCCGTGCCAACAAGGTGGCTATCATTGTTGCCAGCCATAGAAAACACATTAAAATGTTGGTCTGCCATTAAATCACATTTTCAATATGTGGGACAAGAAGAATGGCCTTCTCTAATTCGCAAATAGTTTGAAGATGGGAATAGAGGAAAGGGCTACAGTAAAACAATTTATATGCTCTTTTTCTAATTCTGTTTGATGACCTTTGAAGAGGTCATACGGAGCATAGAAAAGGATGAACTAACTGCACCTCAGTTGTTTGACATTATGTGTAGGTTATGACAAAAACTCATACAGTGAAAAAAAATGACATTTAGGGGGAAATAAGACTGACTCAGAAGTCAAAAATATGTCACCAGAAAGGGCAGCCAAGTTAAACAGCACTAAAAACTGTAATTTATTTGAAATCCACCTTCAGTTTAAGTTCGAATTACCTCTGTGCTTTAAAAACCTATTCCCTGAGGAAGAGAAGTTTAACTTGCAATGATATCCAGTGTGCTTCAGAGTATCTAAAAACAGTGGACATTTTAGACATGGCGAACACTACATGATGAATTTAAGGATACAAAGGACCAAATGCCCAAAAGCCAGCCTACTAAATTAAGCCTGTAGATACAAAGTGGATGGAAGTTTTTGTAAAGCTGGAAACTAATTCCTTACAAGTCTAGAAACCTGCTATTACTAATAAGTAAGGTCACATTCCATGCTCAAATTCCTTTGTTGACAGGATATCTAACTTGCTGTCATTGCATTGGCCTGCCACCAGGGGTCAGTGTAATGTGGGGCTTCATAAGAGCAGACCTCAGAGGCCTTGACTTTGAATGTATTCAGTTTTACCACTACATAAAAGAAAAGAAGGATATCCTGAAGGCTGCAGGCAGTTCAGAGAAGTATTATTGGAAGAGGACACACAAAGAGCAAAAATATCCTACTTTATCATGGGACATAAAGAAACGTCAATTTTTATTAATTATAAGTAATGTCTGTTTAATTAGCCCCATTGTATTTACATTCAACTTTTTAAAGGTCTTATATTTAGGTATCTTAAGAAGACATGATATGGCCTATAAAATGTAAATATCCTATAAAGAGTTAAAATCTGTATCAGAGGAAAAAACTATTTATAATGTTATATTATTCTCACACATACTATGTGTTTAATTGGTTCCACTATTAATAACTACTAATTGCCACTGTTAACTACTCCTATTGTTTTTCTTAAATAATGGCATTTATGTAACAAAAAAGCAAATAATACAGAATAATATATAATTTTAAATAACTGCCTAATTTATATTTTATGTTAAAATAATAATCATGTGTGTATAAGTACTTATTACATATTGTACTAATTTTTTGGTCTGGTGTAGCTGTGTCTTGAGTTGGCGCTCTAAAAGTTAGTCACCCTACTACACATGTAGATGGCTTTCATAGAGCCTGACATGCAGAATTCAGTTCTGAAATGCTTGATAATTATTGGGCAGGTATTTCTACTGTTTGCTCTTCTCTTGAAACAGTTTCATTTAAAAGCTTCCAGAGGAAGTATGCACTGATATATTTCATATGTCTGAATGAGATAATGTCAGATTAATTGAAGATAAACTCAAGCTAGCCATTAAATATATGAATGAGGTAATTGTGAAGAAAGTAAAAAAATTGTTTTGTTAACCTTAAAACCTAAGTTCAGAAATTTTATGGTATATTCTCTTTTTTAGCAAAAATACCTGGACAAGCCCCTTCTTGGCTTCTAAAAAGATATTTGAGGTAGGAGAACTACACTTGATTTCTTCTACCAGGTTACCTTACTCCCTTTCCTCTGTCTTATAAGATTTTTATTTTGAATTAAAGTAACAGCTAAAAGTGACGTTTTAATAACAATTGCTAATTGTCTCCTTATAGTCTACATAGTGTCTGTGGCTAGGTCAGTTTTATACATAGGAGTGCACATATGATGCATCTTGAATGGTTCTGAGATTTCAGTAGCCCTAAAGTAGCCCTAATGGATGCCTTAACATCTGCAGTTAGACATTTATTTCTAAGCAATTATCATTGCTTTATCTGAGTTTCTCTTTTTAAATAGAAATACTTCTGGCATAAGACAGTTACTTAGAATGAATACGATCAAATGTTTTACTATCTATAATAGCAATTGAATCATTGGTCCCGTAGGGATTATACTAGTACCTAAAAACTGGAAAAGGAATAGAAAGGGAAGTCAGGGATAACATAGATAAACTTTGTAGTTTTGTCTAAACCGGTAATTATACCACTAGCCCCCCTGGCAAGTTTCCCTATCTCTAGGAATAATGATATGAATAACCACCTGAACAGTGGATTTGTAAGTATTTGAGAATAGACTGAATTTGCACAACAGAGGAAACATGGTATGCCTGTTCTCCCTTCCTTGGCCTCTTTTCTAAGAACTTGGTTTCTGCTCAGTAAATGGGTTCTGTTGAAATATGTAGGCTCTCTTGCCCCAAAAACCTAGAAAATTAGGTTAAGAAACCATCTTTGGCCATACCTGTACTTGGATCTAGAACTGATTAATTTAAACTAAGACTTAACTTTTAAAATATATTACTTATCATATCTATGGAAATAAATGAAATAATATATCAACATAAGAGAAGGTAATAGAAAAAGTACTGGAGTTAGAAGATATGTATTCTAGACCTGCCCCTCCTTCTTATTAGCTATGTTATCTTGAGCAAATAGCTTAGCCTCTCTGATTCCCTAACATTCCCTTACATTCCCTCTCTGATGTAAGATGGGGATAACACTGGCCATCCTGCCTGTATCACAGGACTGGTGAGAGCCCCAAGTAAGATAATACCTGTAACAATACTTTGCATACTGTGAGATGTAAAATACAGATATAACATGGCATTACATTACTCTTGATTAGATAGTTCATTGTTGACATTGAAATCAGAGTACCCAATTTCTTTCAGCTCCCAAACTATGATTCGGAGGCTTAGCAAAGACCAACAAAGATATTTTTTAGAAACCGATGAGAGGCCAGTCCAGGAAACAATTCAGCCCAGAATCAATGATTTGTATGGAAACTGTGTCAAAGTGACATCCTTGAAGAGTCCTATGAGCAAACAAACTCCCATTTGGACTGAGAAGACAAGGATACCAACAGAAGGTTTTTCTTTTTTGTTGTTGTTTAGGATTTTAATATTATATATAAAGGTGGCTTTCACTGTATCATCATTAATATTGATAAATTCTATGAAATTTGGATTATGGGAACTTTTTATAAACAGAGGATAGACAGCCATTTTATTCCTGACTCTGTAAAGTATTTGTCTTATTTAATTTCTATATAAGTTGAATAGAAGAAAATTGTTTGTTTAATATAGCCTTGAAAAATCAATTTAATTTCCTTATTCCCATCACCTCCTTGTTATTGATGCCCTTTCCATATCATAGAATAAAAAAGTAATGAGCTGATACACACAACATGGATGAATCTCAAAATCACTGTGCTGAGAAAAAGCAGCCAGACACAGAAAAGTAAATACTATATGAAATCACATTTATATGAAATGCAAGCTAATCTATAGAGACAAAAAGTAAAGGTTTCCTAGAGTAGGAAGGGACAGAATAGGGAGGAAGGAAAGAATGGACTGTAAAGGAGCATCAGGAATCTTTTAGGGATGATCTTTTCTAGATCTTGTTTATGGTAATGGTCTCAAAGGTATTTACAACTGTTGAAACTCCAGGGTGTTGGGCCAGACCAACTAGCTGGATTGAATTATCATCCGCCAGATGGCAAAGACCGAGTGGAGCAGCAATTCAGTTTAGACGTGTTGCTTTTTAAATGCCTTTTAGACACTGAAGTGGAGGTACTGAATAGGCAGTTGGATATATGAGTCCAGCATTCAGGGAAGAGATCTGGGCTGAAGATACATTTGGGAATTTTCAGCCTATAGATAGTATTTTAAGGCATGAAGCTGGATGAGATTTAAGTGAGTGTAGATATAGAAGAGGGTTAAGGAGCAAGTCCTTGTGAACTCCAACACTGATGGATCAGGAAAAGAGTAAGAACCCAACAAAAGAAGACTAAGAAGCCCCCTCTGGGGTAGGAGGAAAAGCAAGGGAATGTGTTGTCCTGGAAGCTAAGTGAGAAAGTGTATCAAAGAGAAGGGAATAAGCAACCAAGTCTAATGCTTCTGATTAAGTCAAGTGGATTTACTATTGGATTTTACAGCATGGAGGTTTTATGTGGGATCTTGATCAGAGAAATCTCAGTAGAATGATAGAGGTACAAGTCTAATTAAAGTGTATTTTAAAATAGGAGGAGAGAAATTGGAGACAGTATTTACAGAATTTTGCT
The DNA here is from genome assembly GCF_949987535.1 of Balaenoptera acutorostrata. NCBI lineage: Eukaryota > Metazoa > Chordata > Mammalia > Artiodactyla > Balaenopteridae > Balaenoptera > Balaenoptera acutorostrata. Next base: position 18,770,521 of record NC_080070.1, on the reverse strand, counting down.
GCAACAGGGAGATTTGTTTTTCAGTTTTCCCCACTGCTGCCACCACACTGCTTAATTTAAAATTTGTTTCTCATCTTTCTCATCTTCCCTGAGCTGAGATTCTCATGGCTTTTTTGTTATATTATCTTCTAACATGTCCTGATGAATCTTGATGACATACGAATAAAAATTCTACAATCTTCTTTTTCACTGAAGTAAATCATTTCAGAGAGAGTTATCTTTTCTTATTTTTTGCTGTTGTCCCTTTCTTTATAATATATACATTTAGGGCTATAAATTTTCCTTCACCTCCTCACCTGTATAATTCTCCACCTACTACAATCTAGCTTCTCACCATAACAATGAAATTATTTCCAAAGTCATCAGCTCTTATCATACCTGACTTCTCTACTGTTGGTTAATTCCAGAGGCTTAAAAACTCTCTCTCCCTTCATTCACTGAGCAATTCCAACAGACGTATATGTGGAACTTCTCTTTTAGTCCTGTTTCTCTGCCCATTCATGTTTGGTGTCCTACATGGGCTTCACTTCCTCTGCCTGAATTTTAAGTGGGCTCTTCCCCAGTATTCCATCCTTTGGTCTCTCCTCTTCTCACCACATACTTTATTTCTGAGCGCTCTCATCTATACCTGTAGCTTCCACAAACAAGTGCTGATCATAATCATATTTTTTTAATCATCAATATAGGCATCTCTTTTGAATTCCATACTGTGCCTACTGGAATTATCCTTCTGTTTTTCCTCACAGATACTTCTAATCCAACTTGCCCACTGCAGATCTCTTTCTCCTGCTGCATTCTGTTTCTCAGTCAATAATACTGCCGTCCTCCTGTTATCTAAATAATAGCCCAAGACATATCCTAATCTTCTACATCTCTTTGGTATCCAACAATGAGAAGCTCTATCAATCTGCCCTCAAAGATTCTCTTGACTCTGCACTTCTTCATCATACTGCTGCTCCTTTAGTTCAGACTCCCTTTCTGCCTCCCTTGAATTACTGCATTAGCCTCCTAACTTGTCTCTGCCTCAACTCTCACTTTTCTTCAACCTGTCATCCTCCTGGTTGCCAGTGTGATCTTTCAAAAATGCACATCTAATTATATCACTTCCATGTATAAAGTTTTCAACGGCCTCCTAACAATTCCATTTTTAAAACATTAAGCATCTACCAGTCACAAATTATTCCTGTCTCAGGAAATCTCCCAAAAGTACTATTATTACAGACAAGATCTCTAGTTTTGAACAACTTATTCACACCTACCTGATTTCTAGTCATTCTAAACCATACTTGTGATTTCCTGAATGTGCCACGTTAGTCCCACTATCTAGATTACTACCCTTTTTTTTTTTTTTTTTTTTACTTAGCTGACATAGCTATGCATCAAGACTCAGATTAATTAGGAATTAGGAATATTTCCTTTTCCAGCTCTAAGTATGGCTAGAAGTCCCTCTTCAGCAGTCCTTTAGTAAGTACCTTGCCTTATCTCTATAGATATATATTCTAATTGATGCTTTACTTCTCTCTCTCTAGTCCCAACTGTTGGCATATTAAAGGCAAGGACTATATTTTTCATACCTATTTACCAAACCAAACAAAATGCCGGATACATAATAATGATTCAGTGAGTATTTGTTGAATGGCCTAGGAATGGCTTCTCAAGAGACTGTAGGTAAATTCAGTTTATTTGCCAGCACTGCCAGATATTGTAATCATACATACCCTCAATCATTGTCTTTCAAGTCTAGCTTAATTCAGTGAGTGCTTTAGTCATCTGTTTCCTTTCTTTTTATTAATGGATAATTCCTTTTTTAAAAGCATTATTGTGGATATTTTAAGCATAAACAAAAGTAGAATAGAATAATGAACCGCTGCTGCCCGTCACCCACCCTCAACAGTTATCAGCATCCTGCTATTCTTGTTTCATCTATATTCCCACTGCTTTTTTTTTTTTTTTTTGCTAAAGTAGTTAAAGCAAAGTCAGCAAATCATATTGTTTTGCCCATAAATAGTTCAGTGTATATCTCTAACTAGATAAACAAAGCATAATGTATTTCTTGCTTTTATTCTAAGCGTATTCTACTTTTTCTTATGCTGTCTACATATCAATTTAGGCATCATAATTATAAGTAACACTGCTACATCCTTTAAAATGTCTACCTATTCTCCTTCAGGCTTTACTTAGGGTTCTTTTTTCTCCCTCTCTCTACCTCTGTATATTGAATTTTTTTAAATTGTGTTAAAATACACATGACATAAAATTTACCATCTTAACTATTTTTAAGTGTCAAGTTCAGCAGTGTTAAGTACATTCACACTGTTGTGCACACAATCTCCAGAACTATTTTTGTCTTGCAAAACTGAAACGCCATACCCATTAAACAACTGCCCATTCCTCCCTCCTCCCAGCCCCTGGCAACTATCCTACTTTGACTGACTATTCTCGGGATCCCATATAAGTGGAATCAAATATTTGGAAGACAAATACAGTATTTGTCTTTTTGTGACTAGCTTATTTCACTTAGCATAATGTCCTCAAGGTTCATCTATGTTGTAGCAGGTGTCAGAATTTCCTTCCTTTTTAAGGCTGAATGACATTCCATTGTATATATACCACATTTTGCTTATCCATTCATCCATCGATGGGCACTTGGGTTGCTTCCACCTTTTGGCTATTGTGAATAACGCTACTATGAACATGGATGTACAAATAACTCTTCAAGACACTGCTATCAGTTCTTCGGGGAATATACCCAGAAGTGGAATGGCTGGATCATATGGTAATACTATTTTCAATTTTTTAAGGAACCACCATACTGTTCTCCACATTGACTACACCGTTATACATTCCAACCAACACTGCACAAGGGTTTTAATCTCCCCAAATCCTTGCCTACACTTATTATTTTCTGTTTTTTGACAATAGCCATCCTAATGGGTATGGGGTGGAATAAACACTTTTAAAATGAACTTTATTTTTTAAAACAGTTTTCTACACATTTTAATGTTATTATACTCTTATCACAATCAACAAAATAAACAATAATTCCTTCATATCATCTAATAAAGAAGGGATTTCTAACATGCTCTTACCATAGTTTTCACTATATCTCCATCCTTCTATTTCCTCAAACAGAAGCCTTGGAGCCACCGCTGATTTCACTCTTCTTTTCTCACCCCACATCTAATTCATTAGAAAATCCCAAAATATATTCAGGATACTTCCCTCCCCCCCCTCACTTCTCACCCTTCTGGCAACTGCCACCACCCTGGTCCAAGCTACCATCCTCTCTCCTAAATTATTTCAGTAGCCTTCTAAAAGATCTCCCTGCCTGTTTACCCTTACCCCTGTTCAATCTGTTCTCAACTCATCAACCAGCATGATCCTCTTAGAGCAAATCTCAGATGTGACACTCCTCAAAGCCTTCCAGTGGCTCCCTATTTCACACTCAGTAAAAATCAAAGTCCTTACAATGGCCTGTGAGGCCTTATGTGAACTAAGTCCAAGTTACCTATCTGAGCTCATATTACCTTATATCTTTCCCTTTGTTCATTCTGCTTTAGTCACTTGTCCCATCTTGGTGTTCCTTGAACACACTACCATGCTCCTAGCTCAGGGCCTTTGCACTTACTATTCCCCTTGCCTAGAATGCTCTTCCCTCTGATAGCTGCTTGACTCGTTCCCTAACTCCTTTGACGTGGAAGCTTCGCAGGGAGGCCTTCTCTGAACACCTTTTTAAGAACAGAAATCAGCCCCTCCCCCAAGAATTCTCTATTCCCCTTCCCAGCTTTATTTTCTCCCGTAAATTTTTTATTATCTGACATAGATATCTTATTTGTTTGTTTATTTTCTGCCTCATAATTAAAGTATAAGCTTCAGATGGATAAGAATTTTTAGATAGAATGTTTGGCAGATAATGCTCAATATGTAACTGCTTAATCAATTCAGTTTATATATCTATACATATTTTTATGGTTGCTCCCCAGATCTCCAGTACAACTTAAAAAGCAATATGAAAGAATGTCCATCTTTCCAAAGCAAGAAGCCTGGAGTAAACTGGACAGATGATGAAAAAAGAATCTACAGGGATAAAAAAACAGCTGAAACTCAAGAAATATTGCAGTATTTGCTCCCCATCATGAAAAGCACTAAAAATGTGCAAACTACTCAGAGAAAACAGATACTCAATCCAAGAAATCCAACATAAGTAAGTCAATACAATTTTGTCATTCTTAGCTATTTAATACATATGCTCTTTTATAAGGAAACAAGGCTTATTAAATTCATTATCCTAAGAAACAAACATAGGCTTTTAAAAATACTGACAGCTACACCATGTTTGACAAAGGGAGAAAGGCCCAAAGCCTTAAGAAAACATTGGATATGTGAAGGAGTAGGTTTTCAGGCCTTATTTGATTGTTTGTTTACATGAAACCATTCATTAATTTGGATCTATGAATAAAGTATGCATTAATAAAGTATGACCACAGCCTGACTTGAAATTTCTTAGGGGTGTTTAAACCTTATAATCCTAGGGGGCAACCGGAATTAGAAATAATTAACCGGAGCTACTTCAGCTTATTGATATTCAGAGGAAGGCAGGAAGGATAAGACCAGATTTCTTTTCAAGATTATAAAAAAGAACCATCACTAAGGCCAAAAGGAAACTCATATAAATAAGACAATGACAAGCTGAAAACGATAAATATAATACTAATATTATCAACAAATTTTGATAAAGTATTTCTATGTGCTACACACTATTCTGTGTTTATACACACAAACACATTTTATATTCTACACATAAGGAAATTGAGGTACAAAGAGGTTAAGCAATTTGTTCAAGGTCACACAGCCAATAGGTAGCAATTGGATTCAACCCTAACTAGACATTTTGACTGCAGAGTCCTTCATCAGTATGCTTTGACATTTCATAATATAAATGAAAAACAGAGAACCAATATACTTAATGTTCAAAGATTGCCTACAAATCAATGATAAAATTATAAATATTTTAATAGGAAAATGGGCAAAAGCTAGGAACCAGAAATTCACAAAAGAAAAAAAAAACAAAAAAAAAACATGGCCAATCATCATTTTAAAATGTTCGATCTCACTTAAATCCAAGGAGTGAAAATTAAAACAATAATGAAATTCTCTTAATTTTTGTCTATCAATGGAAGAATTCATTCACTGATTGTTGGAATATAAATGGGTACAGTTTCTGGAAGGCAATCCAACAATATATGAAAAATCCTTAATATCTACATTCGTTTTGACTAAGAAATTCCACTTTTAGAAACTGATCCTAAGGGAAAAAAACCTAGGAAAGGGCTAGAAGATTTCTGTAGTGATGTTCATTTCAGTATTGCTTATAAGAGCCAAAGAAAAAGAAAAATGAATCTAAATGTCCAACAATAGAAGATTGCTTAAATAAATTATAGTACATCCATAAAGTGAAAGATTATGTAACTATTAAATATATCAGTGTATATTTTAACATGAAATGATGTTCACAATATATAAGTGAATAAAAGCTGCAGACCAGTTTGATTTGGTATGGTTGCATTTATAGATTATGTATATATATTTAATGTGTGCATACTGTACATACTCAAACACATATATACCTAGAAAAAACTTTGGAAGCACATATTCTCAACAGTGATTATCGTAACCATTGAAAAAGTATTGGCAGAGTATGATACTCCTCTTCCGGATTTTTTTCTAAATTTTTATTAATGCCTATTTCTTTGCTGTATAATCATCAAAGTCAATAAAAACTACAAAAATAGGCAATTGGTGGCAGTTTCTAGTTTCTAGTGGGTGGCAGTTTCATGCTGGGGAAGGCAGTGCCTGAAAGAAATTGAACCTAATAGGTCAGCTAATATGAGAGAAGCAAACAGTATGGGCAAACTAGGGATCAAGTATGATAATATCAGCAAAATCAAAAATCAGAAAATTAATAATAAAATACAATGGACCTAGGCAAAGAAACTGAGAAGTTGAGAATCTGGATATAAGCAAGGGGTCTGAGAGGTGACAATTCGGCCATCGCTTGATTTTTAGGCATTATCTTCACAAGAGATTCCTTATATACTTTGAACCTAGACATGTACTCATTGTGGTCTGGCCAGAACCTGAAGGTGTAAATAAATGGTAGTCTTTATTAATTAAGAACTCTTTGGTTACATGTAACAAAATAATTCAAGCTAACTTAATCAAAAAGCATATCATAGGGTAGGGGGGAAGAATTGTAAGAAAATATAAGGCTATTCATGGAAATAAGGGAGAGAATGAATTCAGGCAGGATTCAGGAAAGGCCTGGAACTGGGAATGGAAAGCTATCCATCTTCAGTCTCTGCTTTTCTCTCTCTGCAGAAAAGTCTTCACACCCCTGACTCACAAATTTGTACCCTACAGCAGTTTCACTTAAAACACTGACTCACTATCTGTCATTCCCAATTATAAATTATAGGAAAGATAATCTGACTGGCAACTATTCCAGTGGGTAGAGGTCAAATAGTTGCAAACATGGCTGACTGAAGCCCTACCCTTGTGGATCTAGAGGCAGTTCCCAGGAAGGGAGAACTTTGCCTGGGCTGGACACTTTCCAGAAGTATCTAATATAGGTATAGGTGGAAATAAGAAAAATTAGGAAAGCCGAAAGCAAAACCATTCTTAACAGATGATCTCACTACATATTTAACATCATCAAAATTGATATTTTTTGCTCTTACAACTTATTTCTTTATGGCTGCCTTTTCTCTGTTTTCTATATCCTTTACCTGACTGGCTCAACACACTGACATACTATTTCATGATTACAGGGTAGAGTAAGAATAAGCAAAGAATGAAAAGATCACACCTTTGCTAAACCATTTTAGGCATCAATCCAAGTTTCAACTAAGGAAAGACTACTTAAAGTACTGGAACAGCCTGCAGAATTATCATGCTTAAGGATATAAAATCTGAATATAATTATAAGAATGGAACTTAAACTGTTTTGTTCTTATGTGAAAATTAATAGGGTATATAGGTGGATTACTAATCAATAGCATATTAGCAAGATGATTTACATCTCTTAAATGTATCTCTGATCAAACATTGGTCAGAGGTCAAACGGAGGAATAAATCTCATGTTTGGTATTCCATCTGCAAATGATGAAAATTCTTGAGAAAGATTATGCAAATCAAAATCAAATGGGAGAGATTTTTCACTTCCAGGAAGATGAAGTAAATGTATTTTCCCTATTCTTCCACTAAAAACAATTAAAGACCCTAGACATTACATATAAAACAAACATAAGATAACTTTGAAAGGTGGAGAGAAGAAGGTAGACTAGCTAGGGACCTCAAGAGCCAAAAAATGACAACACAGTGGTGAGTGGCCTGGGTTTTCTTTTTGCCTCATATATCCAAGAACTGGAGCTGAAGAAGCCACCAACATAGAAACACCAATGGACACAGACCAAGAAAAAAAGAAAAGAAGACAATAAAAGCCTGCACTATACGACCAAAAGACCTACCAGGAAAAGGATGACCTACCAAAATAGAAAACATTTAGATAAAAACTGCACTACTCCAGCCAAACACTACAGATCAACAGTGGCTCCACTCCCACCCACATAAGCAGAAGCAGAGCGAGGGGTCTAGACTTCCACTCTTAGAAGATTATAATGAGGCCTCTCAACCCCCCCTTGTAGGTAGTGTCAAAGAAGGGCAAGTACCAAGTCAGGACTTTCATCCCCACTGGCCTGTAAAGATCCCCTCCCCTGGGTGTCATTGGACACCATGTGGGGAGCCTAGACTTCCACACCCACTGGACAAAAATGAGGTGTCTTTCCCCCTCCCCACTATGGTGGTCTCAGAGTAGATCTAGTGGAGAGTCAGAACCTTTACCAATGCCCAGCAGTAATGAGACCACTTCTACCATAGTATCAGTGGAGGCTACATGGGGAGATGAAACTCCCACACCTGTCCAGCAGGAATGAGAAGCTCCTCCCCTCTGGTGTCAGTGGAGTCCAAGTGGGGAACCTGGGCTTCTGCTTCCATCTGTCAGTAATGAGGTCTCACCCCTGCTACAGCAGTTACAAAAAGTCAGCTAAAACAGAAGGTTTAAATAAGATCCAGAGTCTCATAACATAATATGAGAATGTCCATGTTTTAATCAGAAATAAATCATCATACCAAGAAGCAGGAAGATTAAAATTGATTAGAAAAAATAATCAGTAAATGCAAACAATGAGATGACAGTGACGATAGAATTTTCTGAAAAAGATTTTTAAATCAGTCATGATAAAAAATGCTTCAACAAACACGAACACACTTAAAACAAATGAAAGAAAATATGAAGCCTCAGTGGGGAAAAAAAAAAGTGGGGGCGGGTAGACAGAGAAGGAGAGAAAGAAATAGAAGGTAATAAGAAGAACCAAAGGGAAATTTTTGAATGGAAAAACACAATAACTGAAATTAAAAGCTCAGTGGCTGAACTCAACAGCACAATTGAGGGGACAGAGGAAAGAATCTATGAACTGGAAGAGATAGAACTACAGAAATAACCCAACCTGAACATCAGAGAGAAAACAGACTGGAAATAAAATGAACAGAGCCTCAGAGACCTGTGGGACTATAAAACAAGATCTAACATTCATATTATCAGAGTCCCGGGAAGAGAGGAGAAAACAGCAAGGCTGAGAAGGTACTCAAAGGTACTCCAAATTTGGCAAGAGACATAAACCTACAGATCAAAAAGCTGAGCAAACCACTAACAGGATAAACCCAAAGAAATCCATGCCAAGATATACCAAAAAAAAAATTTTTGTTTTTTGGCTGTGTTGGTCTTTGTTGCTGCGCACGTGCTTTCTCTAGTTGCAGCGAGCGGGGGCTACTCTTTGTTGCTGTGTACGGGCTTCTCTTGTTGCAGAGCACAGGCTCTAGGCATGCGGGCTTCAGTAGTTGCAGTGCCTGGGCTCAGCAGTTGTGGCTCATGGGCTCTAGAGCGCAGGCTCAGCAGTTGTGATGCACGGGTTTAGCTGCTCCGCGGCATGTGGGATCTTCCTGGACCAGGGATTGAACCTGTGTCCCCTGCATTGGCAGGCAGATTCATACCCACTGCACCACCAGGGAAGTCCCGATACACCAAAATTTAACTGCTGAAAACTAAAGAAAAAGAAAAACTCTTGGAGCAGCCAGAGAAAAATGACACCTTATTTATAGGGGAAAACAATTTGAATTACTGTAGATTTCTCATCAAAAACTATGGAGGCTATGGAACTTCCCTGGTGGTCCAGTGGTTAAGACTCCACGCTCCCAATGCAAGGGGCCCAGGTTCAATCCCTGGTCAGGGAACTAGATCCCACATGCATGCCACAACTAAGAGTTCACATGCTGCTACTCAGAGTCTGCATGCTGCAATGAAGATCCTGCACATGGCAACAAAGATCCCACGTGCCACAACTAAGACCTAGCGCAGCCAAATACATAAATAAATAAATATGAAAAAAAATAAACTATGGAGGCTAGAAGAAGTGGCACAATGTTTTCAATTATTGAAAGAAAGGAACTGTCAACCCGTAATCCTAACACCCAGCAAAAATAAAGGAGAACTCAAGAAATGTTGAGATGAAGGAAAACTAAGAGAATTTTTCACTAAAAGACCTTCACTAAAAGAATGGCTAATGGAATTTTTCTCAACAGATAGAAAATAATTAAAGGAGGAACATCAGGAAATAAATAACATACTGAACAAATGTACAGGTAAATATAATGGGATTTCCTTCTCTTCTTGAGTTTTGTAAAATATTTTGATGATTGAAGCAAAAATTATAACATTGATATGGTTCTAAATGTATATAAAGGAAATATTTAAGACAATTATAAATATTAGAAGGTAAAGGGAGATAAAGGGAGATAAGATATCTATACTCCACTCAAACTGGTAAAATTACACCATGAGATATAAGTTATTCATATGTAATGTAATATTTAGAGTAACCACTCAAAAACCTATTCAGAAAGATACACTCAAAAACACTACAGATAAATAAAAACGGAATTCCCCCAAATATTCACATTATTCACAGGAAGGCAGGAAAAAGAAAACAATGAGAAAAACCTGAGAACAAACAGAAACAAAAAACAAAACAAAAAGGCAGGCTTACGCCCTAAGAGAACAGTAACTACATTAAATGTAAATGGTCTAAATACAACAATTAAAAGACAGAGATTAGAAGGGTGAATTTAAAAATATTACCCAGTGATATGCAGTCCACAAGAAACTCATTTCAAATATGACAGTGTAGGCAGGCTGAAAGTATAAGGATAAAAGACAACGTATCATGAAAACAATAAATGAAAGCAGGAGTGACTATGTTAATATAAGATGAAGTGGGTTTCAGAGCAAAGAAAATTACCAGAGACAGAGAGGGACATTATATAACGATAAAAAGGTCAACCAACTAAGAACACATAGTGATCTTATACGTGTATGCACAAAACTATAGAACTACAAAATATGTGAAGCAAAAATTGAAAGGAGAAATAGACAAATCCACAAATGATCAAATCACTAAATGGAAATGCAATAAGGATGTAAAAGAATTCAACACCACTGACCAACAAAATCTAATTTGCATTTATAGTGTACTCCACTCAACAATAGATGAATACACATTCTTTTCAAGTATGCATGCAGCATATATCAAGAGAGACTATATCCTGGCCGTAAAACAAACCTCTACATATTTAAAAGAATTTAAATCATATAAAGCATATTCTCTTACCACAATGGCATCAAACTAGAAATCAACGCACAAAGATAACAGAAAAACTCACGAACACTTGAAAAGTATACAACATGCTTATGAACAATTCACGAGTCAATTCATGAGTCTCAAAGGAAATAAAAACGTATACTGAAACGAATGAAAATGAAGACAATATATCAAAATTTGTGGGATGCAGCTAAAGCAGGGCTGGGAAGGACACTTATAGAACTAAACACATACATTAAGAGGAAAAATCTCAAACCAATAAGCTCCAACTGTAAGAACCTATAAAAAGAAGAGCAAAATAAACCCAAAGCAAGTAAAAGGAAGGGAATAATAAAGAGATGAAATTCAAAACAGAAAAATGACACACATAGCATGTTCATGGATTAGAAAACCCAACTGAGTAAAGATGTCAGTTCTTCCCAAATTGATATACAAGTTTTATGTAATTCCTATCAAAATCCCAGCAAGACTTTTTGTAGATATAGAAAAGATTATCCTAAAATATATATACAAAGGCATTAAGATAGCAAAAACAATTTTGAAAAAGAAAGATAACATGGAAAGAATCAGTCTATCTGATTTAAAGACCTTTAATATAGCTACAATAATTAAGAGAATATAGTATGGGAAGAGGAATAGCCATACATATCAATGGAACCAAATAAAGAACCAAGAAACAGACCCTATACAAATATCCTTGACTAGTTTTGACAGAAATGCAAAAGCAACTCAATGGAGCAGAAAGAGCCTGTTTAACCAATCTTGCTGCAGCAATTAAACATCCACAGGCCAAATAAATGAACCTTGACCTAAACTCATACCTTATACAAAAAAATAACTCAAAATAGATCATGGACTTAACTGCACAACATGAACCTATAAAACTTTTAGAAAAAAAGAAAATCTTCAGAATCTAGAACTAGACAAAAAGCATGATCCATAAAAGAAAACTTGATAAGTTGGAATTTATCAAAATAACAGCGTTTGCCCTTTGAAAGACCGTTAAGAGGATAAAAAGCAAGCTATAATATTGGAAAAAATTTAAAAACAGCCCTCAAACCAAAAATATTAGACTCATGCAAGCTACACAGGACACTCCCACATAAAAACAGCCATTCAAGACCACAACAGATAATTGCTTCTCCTAAACTGACAGAGTCAGAGGAATATAAGTAAAATGAAGAAGCAGAGGAACCACTCCCAATTAAAATATCAAGAGAATTTACCCTGAAAGAACAATGAAATAGATCTATCTAGTCTATTAGACTCTGAGTTCAAAAAGGAGGTAATAAAAATACTGAAGGAATTAAGAAAGGCTATTGATAGAAATGCAGATTACTGTAAAAAGGAACTAGAAACTATAAAGAGAAACCAAGTAAAATTAGAAAATGCATTTGCCAAGATAAAAGCTGAGGTAAAGGCAATAAAATAGCAAACTAAATAATGCAGAAGAATGAATAATTGATCTGCAAGATAGAATATGGAAATCACTCAATCAAAACAGCGGACAGAAAGACCAATGAAAAAAAAAAGCAGTATACGAGACCTATGGGATAATATAAAGTGTTCCAATATATGCATAATCGGGATGCCAAAAGGAGAAGAAAGAGAAAAGGGGATCAAAAATGTATTTGAAAAAAATTATGGCTGAAATTTCCTGAAATCTAGAGAAGGAAACAGATATCCAGGTACAGGAAGCACAGAGGGTCCCAAACAAGATGAACACAAACAGACCCACACCAAGATATAGCATAATTAAAATGGCAAAAGTTAAAAGATAAAAGATTCTAAAGACAGCAAGATAAAAACAGAGTCAGTTACAAGGAATCCCCCATAAGACTATCAGCTGATTTCTCTGCAGATACTCTGTGGGTCAGAAGGGAGTGGCATGATATATTCAAAGTCCTGAAAGGGAAAACCCTGTAACCTAGGATACTCTACCCAGCAAGACTATCATTTAGAATAGAAGGGATCAAGAATTTCTCAGACAGGAGGACCTTCAAGATGGTGGAGGAGTAAGACGTGGAGATCACCTTCCTCCCCACAAATACATCAAAAATACATCTACATGTGGAACAACTCCTACAGAACACCTACTGAACGCTGGCAGCAGACCTCAGACTTCCCAAAAGGCAAGAAACTCCCCACATACCTGGGTAGGGCAAAAGAAAAAAGAAAAAACAGAGACAAAAGAATAGGGACAGGACCTGCACCTCTGGGAGGGAGCTGTGAAGGAGGAAAAGCTTCCACACACTAGGAAGACCCTTCACTGACGGAGACGGGGGGTTGGCAGGGGGGAAGCTTCGGAGCCACAGAGTAGAGCCCAGCAACAGGGGTGCAGAGGGCAAAGCACAGAGATTCCCACACAGAAGATGAGTGCTGACCAGCACTCACCAGCCTGAGAGGCTTGTCTGCTCACCCGCTGGGACAGGTGGGGGCTGGGAGCTGAGGCTCCGGCTTCGGAGCTCAGATCCCAGGGAGAGGACTGGGGTTGGCTGCGTGAACACTGCCTGAAGGGGGCTAATGCGCCACAGCTAGCTGGGAGGGAGTCCGGGAAAAAGTCTGGACCTGCCTAAGAGGCAAGAGACCATTGTTTCAGGGTGCACGAGGAGAGGGGATTCAGAGGACCGCCTAAATGAGCTCCAGAGATGGGCACGAGCCGAGGCTATCAGTGCAGACCCCAGAGATGGGCATGAGATGCTAACGCTGCTGCTGCAGCCACCAAGAACCCTGTGTGCAAGCACAGGTCACTCTCCACACCTCCCCTCCCGGGAGCCTGTGCAGCCTGCCACTGCCAGGGTCCCATGATCCAGGGACAACTTGCCCGGGATAACACATGGCATGCCTCAGGCTGTTACAACGTCATGCCGGTCTCTGCCACTGCAGGCTCGCCCGGCATTCCATACCCCTCCCTCCCCACCGCCTGAGTGAGCCAGAGCCCCCAAATCAGCTGCTTCTTTAACCCCACCCTGTCTGAGCGGGAACAGATGCCCACAGGCGACCTACACGCAGAGGTGAGGCCAAATCCAAAGCTGAACCCCAGGAGCTGTGCAAACAAAGAAGAGAAAGGGAAATCTCTCCCAGCAGCCTCAGGAGCAGCGGATTAAATCTCCACAATCAACCTGATGTACCCTGCATCTGTGGAATACCTGAATAAACAACGAATCATCCCAAAATTCAGGTGGTGGACTTTGGGAGCAATGACATATATATATTTTCCTTTTTCTCCTTTTGTGAGTGTGTATGTGTATGCTTCTGTGTGTGATGTTGTCTGTATAGCTTTACTTTTACCATTTGTCCTAGGGTTCTATCTGTCTGGTTTTTTGTTGTTTTTTTTTTCAGTATAGTTTTTAGCACTTGTTATCATTGGTGGATTTGTTTTTTTGGTTTGGTTGCTCTCTTCTTTCTTTCTTTTTTTTTATTACATTTTAATATTTTTTATTTTTAATAACAATTTTTTAATTTATTATTTTAATAAATTTATTTTATTTTTCCTCCCTCTCCCTCTCTTTCTTTCTTTCTCCCTTTTATTCTGAGCCGTATGGATGAAAGGCTCTTGGTGCTCCAGCCGGGCATCAGGCCTGTGCCTCTGAGGTGAGGGAACTGAGTTCAGGACATTGGTCCACCAGAGACCTCCCAGATCCACGTAATATCAAACGGCGAAAACTCTCCCAGAGATATCCATCTCAACACTAAGACCCAGCTCCACTCAACGACCAGCAAGCTACAGTGCTGGACACCCCATGCCAAACAACTAGCAAGACAGGAACACAACCCCATGCATTAGCAGAGAGGCTGCCTAAAATCATAATAAGGTCACAGACACCCCAAAACACACCACTGGATGCGGACCTGCCCACCAGAAAGACAAAATCCAACCTCATCCACCAGAACACAGGCACCAGTCTCCTCCACCAGGAAGCCTACACAAGCCACTGAACCAACCTTACCCACTGGGGGCAGAACCAAAACCAACAGGAACTACGAACCTGCAGCCTGTGAAAAGAAGACCCCAAACACAGTAAGTTAAGCAAAATGAGAAGACAGAGAAATACACAGCAGATGAAGGAGCAAGGTAAAAACCCACCAGACCAAACAAATGAAGAGGAAACAGGCAGTCTACCTGAAAAAGAATTCAGAGTAATGATAGTAAAGATGATCCAAAATCTTGGAAATAGAATGGAGAAAATACAAGAAACGTTTAACAAGGACCTAGAAGAACTAAAGAGCAAACAAACAATGATGAACAACACAATAAATTAAATTAAAAATTCTCTAGAAGGAATCAATAGCAGAATAACTGAGGCAGAAGAACGGATAAGTGACCTGAAAGATAAAATAGTGGAAATAACTACCACAGAACAGAACAAAGAAAAAAGAATGAAAAGAATTGAGGACAGTCTCACAGACCTCTGGGAAAACATTAAACACACCAACATCTAAATTATAGGGGTCCCAGAAGAAGAGAAAAAAACGGGGCTCAAAAAATATTTGAAGAGATTATAGTTGAAGACTTCCCTAATATGGGAAAGGAAACAGTCAATCAAGTCCATGAAGTGCAGAGAGTCCCATACAGGATAAATCCAAGGAGAAACACGCCAAGACACATATTAATCAAACTATCAAAAATTAAATGAAAAAAAAATATTAAAAGCAGCTAGCAAAAAGCAAGAAATAACATACAAGGGAATCCCCATAAAGTTAACAACTGATCTTTCAGCACTCTGCAAGCCAGAAGGGAGTGGCAGGACATATTTAAAGTGATGAAAGGGAAAAACCTACAACCAAGATTACTCTACCCAGCAAGGATCTCATCCAGATTCAACGGAGAAATTAAAACCTTTACAGACAAGCAAAAGCTAAGAGAATATAGCACCACCAAATCAGCTTTACAACAAATGCTAAAGGAACTTCTCTAGGCAGGAAACACAAGAGAAGGAAAAGACCTACAAAAACAAACCCAAAACAATTAAGAAAATGGTAATAGGAACATACATATCAATAATTACCTTAAATACAAATGGATTAAATGCTGCAACCAAAAGACACAGACTGGCTGAATGGATACAAAAATAAGACCCGTATATATGCTGTCTACAAGAGACCCACTTCAGACCTAGGGAAACGTGCAGACTGAAAGTGAGGGGACGGAAAAAGATATTCCATGCAAATGGAAATCAAAAGAAAGCTGGAGTAGCAATTCTCATAGACAAAATAGACTTTACAACAGACTATTACAAGAGACAAAGAAGGACACTACATAATGATCAAGGGATCAATCCAACAAGAAGATATAACAATTGTAAATATTTATGCACCCAACATAGGAGCACCTCAGTACATAAGGCAAAGGCTAACAACCATAAAAGGGGAAATCGACAGTAACACAATCATAGTAGAGGACTTTAACACCCCACTTTCACCAATGGACAGAGCATCCAAAATGAAAATAAATAAGAAAACACAAGCTTTAAATGACATATTAAACAAGATGGACTTAATTGATATTTATAGGACATTCCATCCAAAAACAACAGAATACACCTTCTTCTCAAGAGCTCATGGAACATTCTCCAGGATAGATCATATCTTGGGTCACAAATCAAGCCTTGGTAAATTTAAGAAAATTGAAATCGTATCAAGTATCCTTTCTGATCACAACGCTATGAGACTAGATATCAATTATAGGAAAAAACCTGTAAAAAGTACAAACACATGGAGGCTAAACAATACGCTACTAACTAACCAAGATATCACTGAAGAAATCAAAGAGGAAATAAAAAAATACCTAGAAACAAATGACAATGAAAACACGACGACCCAAAACGTATGGGATGCAGCAAAAGCAGTTCTAAGAGGGAACTTTACAGCAATACAATCCTACCTCAAAAAAAAGAAAAATCTCAAAAAAACAACCAAACATACAGCTAAAGCAATTAGAGAAAGAAGAACAAAAACAACCCCAAAGTTAGCAGAAGGAAAGAAATCATAAAGATCAGATCAGAAATAAATGAAAAAGAAATGAAGGAAACGATACAAAGATCAATAAAACTAAAAGCTGGTTCTTTGAGAAGATAAACAAAATTGATAAACCATTAGCCAGACTCATCAAGAAAAAAAGGGAGAAGACTCAAATCAATAGAATTAGAAATGAAAAAGGAGAAGTAACCACTGACACGGCAGAAATACAAAGGATCATGAGAGATTCCTACAACCAACTATATTCCAATAAAATGGACAACCTGGAAGAAATGGACAAATTCTTAGAAAAGCACTACCTTCCAAGACTGAACCAGGAAGAAATAGAAAATATAAACAGAACAATCACAAGCACTGAAATTGAAACTGTGATTAAAAATCTTCCAACAAACAAAAGCCCAAGACCAGATGGCTTCACAGGCAAATCCTATTAAACATTTAGAGAAGAGCTAACACCTATCCTTCTCAAACTCTTCCGAAATATAGAAGAGGGAGGAACACTCCCAAACTCATTCTAGGAAGCCATCATCACCCTGATATGAAAACCAGACAAAGATGTCACAAAGAAAGAAAAGTACAGGCCAATATCACTGATGAACATAGGGGCAAAAATCCTCCACAAAATACTAGCAAACAGAATCCAAGAGCACATTAAAAGGATCATACACCGTGATCAAGTGGGGTTTATCCCAGGAATGCAAGGATTCTTCAATATATGCAAATCAATCAATGTGATACACCATATCAACAAATTGAAGGATAAAAACCATATGATAATATCAATAGATGCAGAAAAAGCTTTTGACAAAATTTAACAACGATTTATGATAAAAACCCTCCAGAAAGTAGGCATAGAGGGAACTTACTTCAATATAATAAAGACCATATATGACAAACCCACAGCCAACATCGTTCTCAATGGTGAAAAACTGAAACCATTTCCACTAAGATCAGGAACAAGACAAGGTTGCCCACTCTCACCATTATTATTCAACATAGTTTTGGAAGTTTTAGCCACAGCCATCAGAGAAGAAAAAGAAATAAAAGGAATCCAAATCAGAAAAGAAGTAAAACTGTCACTGTTTGCAGATGACATGATACTATACATAGAGAATCCTAAAGATGCTACCAGAAAACTACTAGAGCTAATCAATGAATTTGGTAAAGTAGAAGGATACAAAATTAATGCACAGAAATCTCTGGCATTCCTATACAGTATTGACGAGATATCTGAAAGAGAAATTAGGGAAACCCTCCCATTTACCACTGCAACAAAAAGAATAAAATACCTAGGAATAAACCTACCTAAGGAGACAAAAGAACTGTATGCAGAAAACTATAAGACACTGATGAAAGAAATTAAAGATGATACAAACAGATGGAGAGATATACCATGTTCTTGGATTGGAAGAATCAACACTGTGAAAATGACTCTACTACCCAAAGCAATCTACACATTCAATGCAATCCCTATCAAACTACCAATGGCATTTTTCACAGAACTAGAACAAAAAATTTCACAATCTGTATGGAAACACAAAAGACCCCGAATAACCAAAGCAATCTTGAGGAAGAAAAATGGAGCTGGAGGAATCAGGCTCACTGACTTCAGACTATACTACAAAGCTACAGTAATCAAGACAGTATGGTACTGGCACAAAAACAGAAATATAGATCAATGGAACAGGAGAGAAAGCCCAGAGATAAACCCACACACATACGGTCACCTTATCTTTGATAAAGGAGGCAAGAGTATACAATGGAGAAAAGACAGCCTCTTCTATAAGTGGTGCTAGGAAAACTAGACAGCTATATGTAAAAGAACGAAATTAGAACACACTCTAACACCATACACAAAAATAAACTCAAAATGGATTAAAGACCTAAATGTAAGGCCAGACAATATAAAACTCTGAGAGGAAAACATAGGCAGAACACTCTATGACATAAATCACAGCAAGATCCTTTTTGACCCACCTCCTAGAGAAATGGAAATAAAAACAAAAATAAACAAATGGGACCTAATGAAACTTAACAGCTTTTGCATAGCAAAGGAAACCATAAACAAGACGAAAAGACAACCCTCAGAATGGGAGAAAATATTTGCAAATGAAGCAACTGACAAAGGATTAATCTCCAAAATCTACAAGCAGCTCATGCAGCTCAATATCAAAAAAACAAACAACCCAATCCAAAAATGGGCAGAAGACCTAAACAGACATTTCTCCAAAGAAGATATACAGATGGCCAACAAATACATGAAAGAATGCTCAACATCACTAATCATTAGAGAAATGCAAATCGAAACTACAATGAGGTATCACCTCACAGCGGTCAGAATGGCCATCATCAAAAAATCTACAAACAATAAATGCTGGAGAGGGTGTGGAGAAAAGGGAACCCTCTTGCACTGTTGGTGGGAATGTAAATTGATACAGCCACTATGGAGAACAGTATGGAGGTTCCTTATAAAACTAAAACTAGAACTACCATACAACCCAGCAATCCCACTACTGAGCATATACCCTGAGAAAACCATAATTCAAAGAGTCACGTACCACAATATTCATTGCAGCTCTATTTACAATAGCCAGGTCATGGAAGCAACCTAAATGCCCATCGACAGATGAATGGATAAAGAAGATGTGGCACATATATACAATGGAATATTACTCAGCCATAAAAAGAAACAAAATTGAGTTATTTGTAGTGAGGTGGATGGACCTAGAGTTGGTCATACAGAGTGAAGTAAGTCAGAAAAACAAATACCATATGCTAACACATATATATGGAATCTAAAAAAAAAAAAAAGGTTCTGAAGAACCTAGGGGCAGGACAGGAATAAAGACACAGACGTAGAGAATGGACTTGACATGGGAAGGGGGAAGGGTAAGCTGGGACGAAATGAGAGACTGGCACTGACATATATAAATACCAAATGTAAAATAGATAGCTAGTGGGAAGCAGCTGCATAGCACAGGGAGATCAGCTCCATGCTTTGTGACCACCTAGAGGGGTGGGATAGGGAGGGTGGGAGGGAGATGCAAGAGGGAGGGGATATGGTTATATGGGTATATACGTATACATATAGCTGATTCACTTTGTTATACAGCAGAAAGTAACACAACATTTTAAAGCAATTATACCAATAAAGGTGTTAAAATAAATAAATAAATAAATAAAAATTAAAAATCCAAAGGGAAAAAAAAATTTCTCAGACAAGCAAAAATTAGAATACTAAACCTATGCTAAAAGAAATATTGAAAGGTCTTCTCTAAATAGAAAAGAAGAATCTATAGGAAAGAGATAAACACAATTGGAAAGTAAATCACTTAAATAAGCCAGTATACAGATCAGATAGAAAAAAAAATTTTTTTAATTTGTATATGTGAAAGTGATTATAACTACAATGAATAGCAAAAGGATCAATATGAAGATGTAAAAGAGGACATCAAAACCATAGAATGTGCGGGAGGGAAGTAAGAAAATGTAGATTTTTTTTGAGATTGTATTTGAGCCTATATGACTAACAGTCTAAAGCAAGTAGATATAGTAATGGGTTATCATTCTTGAAAATCAGGGTAACCACAAATCAAAAACTTAAAATAGATTCACAAAAACCAAAAAGAATAAAGCAAAAGCATAATATAAAAGAAAACCATCAAACCACAAAAGGAAAAACAAAAAGAAAAAGAAAGGAATAAAGAAGAAATACAAAATCAACTGGAAAACAAGGTTTAAAATGGCAGTAAATTCATAACTATCAATAATTACCTTAGGGACTTCCCTGGTGGTCCAGGGGTAAAGAATCCACCTTCCAATGCAGCGGACGTGGGTTTGATCCTTAGTCAGAGAACTAAGATCCCACATGCTGCAGGGCAACTAAGCCCACGCACCACAACTACTGAGCTCCTGGGCCTCAACTAGAGAGCCTGCGTGCCGCAAACTACAGAGCCCACACACTCTGGAACCCATGCGCCACAACTACAGAGCCCACGCACCCTGGAGCCTGCACACCATAACTAGAGAGAGAAAACCTGCACGCCACAACTAGAGAGAAGCCTGCGTGCCACAACGAAAGATCCCACGTGCCTCAATGAAGATCCCATACCACAACTAAGACCCGATGCAGCCAAAAATAAATAAATAAACAAATAATAGAAAATCCTTTAAAAAAGTTAGCTTAAATGTCAATAGACTAAATGCTCCAATCCAAAGACACAGAGTGGCAGACTGAATAATAAAACATAACCTATAATATGCTGCCTAAAAAGACTCACTTTAGGGTGAAAGACACACACAGATTAAAGTGAGGTGATGGAAAAGGAAATTTCATGTAAATGTAAATGACAAGAAAACAAGGGTAGCAATACTCATATCAGACAAAATAGACTTTAAAACAAAGGCCATAAGAAAGGCAATAAAGGACATTATATAATGATAAAGGGATCAATACAAGAAGAGGATATTGCACTCATTAACATACATGCACCCAACACAGGAGAACCTAAATACATAAAACAAATAGCAGCAGACATAAAGTAAGAAATTGACGGGGATATAATAATAGTAGGATACTTTAATACCCCACTGACATCAATGGACATGTCTTCCAAATGTCAAACCAATAAGGCAACAGAGATCCTAAATGATACAATAGAACAGTTAGACTTAATTGATATTTTCAGGACATTACATCCAAAAACACACACACACACACACACACACAGAATACACGTTCTTTTCAAGTGCACATGGAACATTCTCCAGGATTGAGAGAATTAGTATAATTCTCCATGGAACAGAATAAAGAAAAAAGAACAAAAAGAAATGAGGACAGTCTCAAAGACCTCTGGGACAACATTAAATGCACCAACATTTGAATTACAGGGGTCCCAGAAGAAGAAGAAAAAGAGAAAGGGCCTGAGAAAATATTTGAAGAGATTATAGTCAAAAACCTCCCTAACATGGGAAAGGAAATAGTCACCCAAGTCCAGGAAGTGCAGAGAGTCCCATACAATATAAACCCAAGGAGGAACACACCGAGACACATACTAATCAAAAAAGCCTACAAATAATAAAGGCTGGAGAAGGTGTGGAGAAAAGAGGAACCCTCCTACACTGTTGGTGGGAATGTAAATTGGTGCAGCCACAATGGAAAACAGTATGGAGGTTCCTTAAAAAACTAAAAATAGAGTTGCCATATGATCCAGCAATCCCACTCCTGGGCATATATCCAGAAAAAACTCTAATTTGAAAAGATACATGCACCCCAATATTCAGAGCAACACTATTTAAAATAGCCAAGACATGGAAGCAACCAAATGTCCATCAACAGATGAATGGATAAAGGAGATGTGGTACATATATACAATGGAATATTACTCAGCCATAAAAATAATGAAATAATGCCATTTGCATCAACATGGATGGATCTAGAGATTATCATACTAAGTGAAGTCAGGAAGAGTAAGACAAATACCATATGATATCACTTATATGTGGAATCTAAAATGATACAAATGAACTTATTTATGAAAGAGAACTAGACTCACAGACACAGAAAACAAACTTATGGTTGCCAAAGTGGAAAGGGAGTTGGGGAGAGATAAATTAGGAGTTTGGGATTAGCAGATACAAACTACTATATATAAAATAAATAAACAATAAGGTCCTACTGTATAGCACAAGGAACTATATTCAATATTCTGTAATAAGCCATAATAGAATATGAAAACAATATATATATGTATAACTGAATCACTTTCCGTACACCAGAAACTAACACACTGTAAATCAACTATACTTCAATTTAAAAAATAAAAATAAAATAATAATAATAAAAATAACATAAAACACACAAGTAGGAAAAAAAAACTCAACAGTAAGAAAACAAATAGTTCATTTAGAAAATGGGCAAAAGACATGAATTGATATTTCACCATACAGAATATACAGATGGCACATAAGCCATGAAAAGATGTTCCACATCATTAGCCATTAGGGAAATGCAATTAAAACCACAATGAGATATCACCACACACCTATCAGAATGGCTATAATAAAAAATAGTGAGAACACCAAATGCTGATGAGGATGCAAAGAAACTGGGTTACTCACATACTGCTGGTAGGAATCTAAAATGGTACAGTCACTCCGGAAAATAGCTTGGCAGTTTCTTTAAAACCAAATATATAACAACCATATGACCCAGCAATTGCTCTCCTGAGCATTAATCCCAGAGGAATGAAGACTTATGTTCACAAACCTGTACACAAACGTTTATAGCAGCTCTATTTGTAACAGCCATAAACTGGCAACAATCCGCATATCCTTCAATGGATGAATCATTAAACAAACTGGTACATCCATGCCATGAACCACTACTCAGCAATAATGACGAATGAACCACTGATACACAAAACAACCTGGAAGAGTCTCCAGAGAGTTATTCTGG
The DNA here is from genome assembly GCF_949987535.1 of Balaenoptera acutorostrata. NCBI lineage: Eukaryota > Metazoa > Chordata > Mammalia > Artiodactyla > Balaenopteridae > Balaenoptera > Balaenoptera acutorostrata. The sequence goes on along the minus strand of NC_080070.1, from coordinate 18,747,313 downwards.
GTGAAGAAAGCCAATCGCAAAAGGTTACATATGGTAACCACGTTCTCGAAATAACAAAAGTATGTAATTTGGACAACAGACTGACTGGCAGGAGTTAAGGAGGGGATGAGGAAGGAGGAAAGTAGGTATGACAGTAAAAGGGAAGCATAAGGGGACTGTTCTGTATCTTGACTATATCTACGGCAATATCCTGATTGTGTTACTGTTTACAGTTTTGCAAGATATTACATTTAGGGGAAACTGGGTGGAGGGTACATTACATCTCTCTATATTATTTCTTACAACTGTAGGTGAGTCTACAATTATCTCAAACTTAAGAGTTTAATTAAAAATACTGTTGATATTCTGTGGTTAAAAAATGGAATTCTAAAGAAAAACTGAGAGATTTTAGGTAGCGACAATTAGTAATTTATAAAACCTCCCACTCGAGGAAAACTTCCCTCTCTTGGACTCATATCGATCCCTTTACTGACTACAGGGGGGAAAAAACTTAGAGCATGTATGTTGAGTTGATTCTAACGGAATAAACAAAGTAGATTTTTAGAGCAAAGTAGAATTTTAGAGAACATTTCCTTCAACTAGATGCATAAGTAAGGAGCTAAGGCCCAGGATGGCCGTTATATTAGGAAGCCTGGGGTCAGGGCAGGTATCCAAATAAACATATCCTCTAGGCATTTACAAATACAAGATTGGAGTAGTGCTGAAAATTCATAACCAGAAGTGAAGTTAGATCATTCCCACAGAAATAAAGGTAAGAGTCTTAAGGGAGAATGGAAGGAAAAAATCAGCAATATTGATTTTTTCCTTTTTTCACCAAAAGGAAAAAAAAAAATGATTTATACTATGACAATACCTAAGGACTACAAATATTTATGGTACATATTGGGCAAAAACTCACATATTTCATTTCTTTCCTAGACTAAACCCATCTACTTACATAAAGAAATACAGCACATCTTGGACACCACCCAGAAATGCCCCTTTGATAAGCCAAAGGACTCTTATGGTAAGCTCCTCAGAATGGCTCCAGTCTGTGTCCCAGAAGTCATTTGAAAGTTTGTCACCTCTCAAAGGGCCCAAGAAGAGGAAAAAACATTCTCGAGTCAAGGCCACAAAGACTAAATACATGAAACCTATCAGCAGCAAATGGGAGACTACTCCCTCAAGTTCTGAGAAGGATGCAGACAAGAGTCTGCAAACTGAAGAATCCAACCAGCAAGACTCTATGCAAACAGCCCCCCATCCAACTAAAAATAAGGGAGAGCAACCAAAAAAGAAGGATGGACAACCCACCTTTCGTTTGAAATTGCAAAGGGACAAATAATCTAGCTTTACGCTGCTTTTTGAAAACTGTGGATGAAAGATAACATACGCTTACACAGTAAAATGAAAAAGAAAAGAAAGAAAAAGAAAAGCCCTCCCGGTCCTTCTATCCCTATCTCACCCCCTACATGTTCATGTGCATGTACTAAACTACAGATTTTAGATATCCCATCTTCTTTAGTTGGAACATCTTTCAGAGAGCTAAAAGGAAATCCAGAGGAAATCCAGAAAATTAAAAATCACTTCGATATTTATATTTAATTTTTCTCAAGATGAAAAAAAAATCTCTGAACTTTTGATTTCTTCTGAAATGACTTATTCATACAACACCAAAAGACTAAGACCTCAGAGAAGGAATGACATGTACTATCACTGACATTAATGTCCCTACTAGGCACTTTAATGAATCAGTCAACAAACATCGTGTCTGCAGTGTGTTAGAAACCACTAGTGATATAAAAGACATTCCTGGGCTTCCCTGGTGGCACAGTGGTTGAGAATCTGCCTGCCAATGCAGGGGACACGGGTTTGAGCCCTGGTCTGGGAAGATCCCACATGCTGCGGAGCAACTAGGCCCGTGAGCCACAACTACTGAGCCTGCGCGTCTGGAGCCTGTGCTCCGCAACAAGAGAGGCCGCGACAGTCAGAGGCCTGCGCACCGCGATGAAGAGTGGTCCCCACTCACCGCGACTAGAGAAAGCCCTCCCACAGAAACGAAGACCCAACACAGCCAAAAATAAATAAATTAATTAATTAATTCAAAAATAAATAAATAAATAAAAAATAAAAGACATTCCTGTATTTTTACTACTGTATAATTGTACATATAAAACATACATGACTAAAATAATTGCAGAATAAGACAGTGCATAGTAAAGTACTAAGTTGTGTATCTCCAATAATTAGAGAAAATACTACATATTAAAAGATGCTAATTGCACAGAGGAAAAGTTTGACACAAAATGGCACAAAAATGCACAGATTACTGTTTAAATAGTCATTTTACTTCTCAAAATTTAGCAAAAGTGTAAAAGATTAGACGTGCAGTTTCTGTTAGAGCTCCAGCCATTTATTCAATGTGAAAGCAAGTGGAGCACCTCACAGTTTGTCACTCATAAGACAGTGAGATTCCTAAAGGACACTGCAGAGAAACAGGTATGTCAGGCAAATAAGTCGAGATGGATGCGGTGAGAAAACAGTCAATCAGCCTGTAGCTGCAGGTCAACAGTGGCACCCATTACAGGATGAGGCTAATGAGGATCAGGCAGTGGAGACCCCACGTGCTGCAACTAAGAGCTGGTGCCCCCAAATAAACAAATATTCTAAAATAATAATAATAACCTGCCAAAAGAGAAATCACCAGGCCCAGATGAGTTCACTGATGAATTCTACCAAGAATTTAAGAAAGAAATTATACCAATTGTCTACAATCTCTTCCAGAAGACAGAAGCAGAAGGACTACTTCCTAACATATTCTATGGGGCCAGCATTACCCAAATGCTAAAACCAGACAAAATATTATAAGAAAGGAAAATTACCAATATCTCTTGTGATCATAGATGCAAAAATACTTAACAAAATATTAGAAACAGAAGTCAATAATGTATAAAAATAATTATACACCACAGTCAAGTCAGCTTTATTCTAGGTATTTCACATCTGGTTTAACATTCAGATATCAATATAATCCATCACATCAACAGAATAAGGAAAAATTATATGATAACATCAATAGATACAGAAAAAGAGTTTGACAAAATCCCACACCCATTCATGATTAAAAACTCTCAGCAAATTAAGAATGGAGGGAAACTTCCTCAATTTGATAAAGAATATCTACCAAAAAATCTTCAACTCATGATCACACTTAATGATGAAACAAGATACTGCCCTGTTAAGATCAGGAACAAGGCAAAGGTATCTGCTCTCCCATTCCTATTCAACATCGTACTGGAAGCCCTAGGTAATTCATTAAGACAAGTAAATAAAAGGAAGAAATAAAACTGTATTTGTTCACAGAATACATGATTATCTATGTAGAGAATCCCAAAGAATCAACAAAAAAAAAAAACCTGCTGGAAGTAATAAGCAATTATAGCAAGGTTGCAAGATACAAAGTTAATATACCAAAGTAAATTGCTATCTTATATACCAGCAATGAATCCTGTAATTTGAAATTAAAAACACAATACCATTTACACTGGCACCAAAAATTCAAATACTTAGGTATAAATCAAATATGTTCGAGATCTATATGAGGAATACTGCAAAACTCTGATGAAAGAAATCAAAGATCTAAATAAATGGAGAGACAGTCCATGTACATGGATAAGAAGACTCACTACTGTCGAGATGTTGGTTCTTCCCAACTTGATCTATAGAGTCAATGAAATCCCAATCAAAATTCTAGCAAATTGTCAACAAACTTGATTCTGAAGTTTATATAGAAGGATTAGGACTTCCCCAGTGGCGCAGTGGTTGGGAATCCGCCTGCCAATGCAGAGGACATGGGTTTGATCCCTGGTCTGGGAAGATCCCACATGCTGCGGAGCAACTAAGCCTGTGCGCCACAACTACTGAAGCCCGCATGCCACAACTGCTGAGCCCACGTGCCACAACTACTGAAGCCCGTGCGCCTAGAGCCCGTGCTCTCCAAGAGAAGCCACCACAATGAGAAGCCCACGCACCACAATGAAGAGTAGCCACCGCACACTGCAACTAGAGAAAGCCTGCACGCAGCAATGAAGACCCAACCCAGACAAAAATAAATAAATAAATAAAATTTTTTTTTTAAAAAAAGAAAGATGATAAAGATTCAGAATAACCAACACAATACTGAAAGGGAAGAAGAAGTCAGAGGATTGATATTATCTGACTACAAGACTTAAAAGACTTACCTATAAAGCTACATTAATCAAGACAGTGTGGTGTTGACAAACCTGAATTCCATGTCCAGCCAAAAAAAAAAAAAAAAAAAAATCCTTTAAAATCGGAGACCAATGTGATAGGAGGGCTGAGTATGTGCTGTGACCCCATCCTCTTTGCAGACAGGACCCAGATTCTGTGTCACCTTTGGTTCTCCACACATGACAGCAGTGATGCCTCATGGAGCCTGGGTTCCTGAGTCGGCACTGATGCTACTGACCCAGGCAGAAGGGCTTTATAATAGGAAAAACAGACATACACTAACTCTGGAGCGTTCATCCTGACATCGTTAAATTGTTCTTTTATAATTAGGCTTTAAGATAAGGACGATCTGCCCACCATCACCAAAAAAAGTTATATTTTGTTTTTATCCCGGAAGGGTGAGCATCCTTTCTGCATATAAAAGGGGTTTACTTAAGTCATTTTTTCCATACAAAGATCTCCTTCTATACTATCATAGCTGAATTCTCTACTTTCAGAAACATGTTATAAACTCCTAATTGGCAATTTCTCTTTCAAATAAATAAACTATAAACAAAGAAACAAGTATTTCATCAAGCATTTGGCCATCTTCACCCCTCACCTCCAAGCCTGGTAAGAGCCTCTATTCTCCACATTCCTAGGTAGACCACTGGCCCAAACCCTGGCACCCTCCAGGATTCCCAGACCAGTCTCTGCAGATTGTTCTATCCTTTCTTCTTTGGGAAAAGTTGGTGTGGAAAGAACTGTTCATGTCCGAGTCCTGCGTGATGGACAAAAGAGGCTCTGGGCCTGAATCTACTAGAGAGATACTAGGAGAGTGAGTTATTGTTTAAAGAAATAAAAGATAGCAAAGTCAGCTGACAGAATGAAGTACTCCCTCTACAGAGGTAACCACAGTTCTGAAGATGACTTGCGCCGAGATGGCAGGGCCACATGAGGGAAGGCACCTGGGTAGAAGCGTCACCCCACCTGAGAACACCTGGAATGAACTACGACAAGGCTCCACTGAAAATACATGAGATGTGAAGACACCGACAGTTCTTCTTGATGTCTCCTGAGTTCTTGTACTTGAACTCCAGATCAGTGAGGAAATACCTTTGGGGAGGCTCTTCATTTCTCTGACCCAGCTTGTCTGCACTGACCAACACGGGGCTCAAGCGAGCCTACAGAGAAGAGAGGTCCCTGGAACCTCTGCAGGCAGGATCAGGCTTCAAGGCTACAGAAAGAAACTCCAAAGCAGGAGAAGGAGACTCACCCAGGAACGTGGGCACGTGAGTCCTCTGCTTCAGCATGTCTCACCATCATGCCCTGACGTGCTTGTGTTCAGAGAATGGGTTATAGCATGACACCACTCTAATCCCCGAGTTTTATGCAACATCAGGTGGGGCCCAGAGTGGCCAGAGCTCATGGGTTAGTCTCCTCTGGCTATGGTCAGCCTTTTACATTTTCCCCAATGCACAGTACAAACCTCACTTTCTATGTGTGCGGCAGTGAACAGAACAAAGAGTGTAACGTTTCATTCAACCAGGCCTCACTTGCCCTGCCCCACCAATGCTCTGGCCTGGTTGCCAGGTACTTGTTTGTTTTGGAAGTACAACGCTCCACAAGGGTAGAAGCAGGCAGTTGTGGTCCATGGCATACTAACAGCCAGAGACCCAGCGTCAGTGTCTTTGGAGCCATGGAGGACCTTCAGACTGCCACAGAACTAGCTGTCCAGCGGCTCCTGGGGCAGTGCTCTGATAGTGTTATTTGACTACTTGAGGCAAAGCCCTTTGGGTTTTCCTTCAGTATGTGCTGCTATGATTTATTTTTTTAGTAAGAAGCCAACATACTGTAAGGAGGAGTAAAGAGCTAGTCAAAAGTTTTTCTGCCCTGGGTAAAGAATACTGTTATGTCAGTGAAAAGATTAAAGAGTTCACACGAAACTACGAAGCCCTCAAACTGCCTTTCAGAGAGGCCAGTCCTCTAAGGGTACAAAGTCTGGGTTAGGCAACACTTAATAGAAATGTGGAAGGGTCCACCTCTTCACTTGAGGACACAGGAGACCTCTCAAAACCAATCAAAAAGCGAAGTTCCTTAACTCTCACATCATGGTGTGCTAATGGCTCATCTTCAAGAACATACACGACCAGTCAAAACGGAATCGAAATCCTTCCAGTCCCAACCAATTAATGCCAAAGGCATCTCAGAAAAAACGTAGAACAACTTCAAAGGGAAATAATGGATGGTCTGGATGAAAACACTCATCTGCAGGAAAACCTAACCCTGCCTTCCCCAGAAGATGAGGGACAGAAAGAGTGTGGGAACTGAAGAACCAGAAAAAGAAAAATGCTTGAAAAGTATTACACAGGAATAAAACAGGCTGTAAATGATAAAGGGATCCCTTAAACTCTCTTACTGAAACTGTGCTGCAGGTGATAAGTTTACCTGCTCTCTTTAGAGAAGGTCATACAGATGATGACAACTTCTCCCTTTTCAAAGGAAGGAGGAGAGTTAAGCCATGAGGTCACCATAAGGGATCCAGGGTCCCATGCAGGTTCAATTCAGATTTCAAAGCAGCCAACTCCAGGACATCCACATGCACTGCAGGACATCTGGTGTTTTGTTTTGTTTTTCTCTCTTTAAAAGTAATTTCGATTTACCTCTATTTAGTTTAACTGCTGTTATGTAATTGGTTCTTTGTTTTTTTTTCTTATTGTTTGATAGAACTATGATTCCTAAGAGTGTTTTTAAATATATATGGTTTTAATTTAATTGTGATACATTATTTCCATTTCATTAGGCACCCTAGAATTAGAAGATATAGTACTGTATTTTTACTATTATTTAAACCATCATCAATGTTTTACAAAACTAGGTGGAGATATTTGAAACAAAGGGAAAAAAAAGACTACTACAATATATCTATTAGAAGTCTATAGGACTTCCCGAGTGGTCCAGTGGTTAAGAATCCATGCTTCCACTGCAGGGGGCGTGGGTTTGATCCCTGGTCGGGGAACTAAGATCCCACATGCTGTGCGGCTCAGGCAAAAAAAAAAAAGTCTGAAAAAAAGTCTGTAAAAGTAGCTTAATATTTACCTCAATAAATTTTTATTCATTTTCTTAGCTTCAAGAAAACAAAAACCTAAACAACAACAAAGATATTCCCTGTTAAACCTATCAGTATTTTTGTTAGTTACATTCTAAGTTCACAGATTAATTTAAGGGGCTTGAAATTTATAAACATTTGTTTCTTATTTTGTAATTTTCTGAAATTTGTCATTTTGGATTTGTTCATGATACTCTTTGCTATCTAAATGTCTTTAGATTATATGCAGTTAAAACTTTTCCCTTTAAAAAACAATAAAGGGGCACAAATCCAGTTCTAGAACTGCAACCTGAGAAAATCCTCCATCCACTCCCCAGTGAGAATACCAAAACTGGTTTTTAAAAAAAAATTAAGTCTTTAGAAATTGTCTTAAGGGCACACAACAAGTGAAGAAACATTTATTCAAGAAAATCTACCAAATCTCAGTAAGAGCAGTGAGAGTTTGTGGCACTTAAGCCACAACCCATTTCTCCCTTCACCCCAGTTCAGCATGAGGGAAACTCCACTCTCCCAAGAGTGTGACCAAGGACACAGGAATAGCACTCCCACAGCTCCCAGTCAAGGGCTATGGTATCTCCCCAGGCAAGGCAGGCTGCTAGCATTTCTCATGCCCCTACCTTTATTTCAGAGGCTAAATTCCAGGCAAGTACAACCAAGAGGTCAGAGCCTCCTGTCCTCCAGCCAACCAGAGGGCTGGGTGGAGGACAAGACAAAGGCTCTTCCCCAGATTCAGCAGGTCAAGAAGCTGGAGTCCCAGTCACCTTTGCCCAAGCTTGTTCATAGGGTGGAGGTTTCACGCAGGGTAAAAAGACCAGCAGCTACCGCCCCACCCAGCACCACACTCAAAAAGCAGAGGTGTCACTCTAGAAGAAGTGGATCGCTGTCTCCACCCCCAGCTCCACAGCTGTGGCTCAGACCAGGAGGAGAGGCATTCCATAAGAACTAAGAGCTCTGAAGTTCTCCCTACCTATACTGATTTGTTTGGAACAGAATGTGGAGAAGTTCAAGCCCAAGGGTGCTGTCAAAAACAACAGAGATTTGGGTGGTTAGCAATTAAGAGGAGGCTAGTAGCTTGATAAGAGCGACAAACTCTACTAGAGGACCACTATGTTGTCAGAGGGAACCAGTGAAAGAGACAGCTAAAAAGAGCCCTCCAAGGGTTTAAAAAAAAAAAAAAATTAGACTTTCAGTAAAAAATGGCAAACTGGACACATATTTAGAAACATAGTTATCCTTTTGAGAAGGACACACATGCTCCTTCTCAAAAACCTACTAAAATAACAATTTTATCTTTTAAGACAAAGCTACAAGGATGAGACTAGGAGAGGAGGCCATTTTGGAAGCTAGAAAGCAGAATGGCTTTAAACTTCTCAACTTCTAGTGAAAGCCAGATGGACTGCAACAAAACTTTCAAAATTATAAAGGCAAATTATTTTTAACCTAAAAGTCTATACTCTTCTAGCTTTGATCAAATTTAAGAATAGAATAAAGAATAGATCAAGAAAAGCATTTGACACAGGAAATATGAGATCCAACATTGGACAGAGGCAATGAGAACCCCAGGATGGTGGTAGTGAAATGAAATGCCAGGATGACAGCTGTGTATCAGCCCAGACTTGTTGGGAAGGCTCCGGGGGAGACTATCTTGGGAAGAGATCAAGTATCATGCCTAAAAATTCCTTGAAAAAAGATATTATGAAGATTTAAGGGTTGGGTTAGTGTTAAGTACACAGAAAACCAAGCAAACAAAAAGTTAAGGCGAGTATCATCTCCAGAAAAAGACAAAAAATTATGCAGGAAAGGGGAAAAAATCATCATTTTCTGTGTGGCTCAGCTACTATATATGGTATTTACATAGTTATAATATTGTAGACACTGAGTACCAATTTAAACAAAATAATAACCAATTTGGAAGAGGGAATTAGGACTTGTGGAACATGGGTCAGGAAGAAGAAAGCTACATCTTCATCTTCTATAGTTGAGAGTCAAAAGATTATGCTGGAAACTGAAAAATCAAGAAGTACCATTATCAGCATGTTACTTACAGAGCAGAGGTAAATACCTAAAGAATCAGGTAAAGCAGATGAGGAGCTTACCCTGGAGAAGAAGAAGGTGCTAGTGTGGGACTACCGTTTTCTATAACAAACTTTGACAAATTCTTGACTCTTTAAAAACTATGTGCATTCTAAATTCAAATAAAATTCTTAAATGTATACTTCTATCTCTTCTATATTGTGTCACTTCATTCACCAGTGTTCAGGTTTCAGCGTGACTAGTCTATACCAGTACCAAAAAATTAATTTTATCTCTGCCTTGAAGGCATTATTATGAAGGCTAGACAAGATATTCAGAAATTCTGCTTTTAATAATTAACAGCTACCATTACTGTGTGCCCAGTACTGTACTAAGAACCTTCATGCATTATCTCCAATTTCCACAACAGCCATGCAAAGCAGGTATTGTTTCCATTTTACACATGAGACCCTGATGCTCAGAGAGGTTAAACAATTTACTAATCTGTAGCAGAGCTCCCTGATCCCAGAGTTTCTGTTCTTCCTTTCTATTAGATCACATCACCTACATCACCTCTTTCTAGGGTTTGAGTTTAAAAGAACTACAAAGGGGAAAAAATGTAGCAGTTCAAAGAACTCCTTTGAGGGAAGGCCAGCGAGGGGAAGAGGAACCCTGAAGGATTCAGCAATATTACTAGGTAGCTGTGTACTGACTTAACCGAGCTTAACCCCAAACTGGAATTTCCAGCTGGTCATGTGAGCATAGAAAGCAATTTTTAAACTCTGGCTAGGAGCCCCTATGATTACAAAAATAAAAGCTCTGTTCTGCTCTTATTTTGAAATAAGAGATATTCCAGCTGTTCCAGCATGGGCCTAAACACCCTGGTGAGGACACTAAGACGACAAGGTTTTGTGTCCAGGGATGCCCAGTCATCCTACAAAGCTGATTTCTGAAAAGGAGGGGACAGATGCATAACTGCTTCCCCAGTGGTGACCTGGGTCTGGGATCTCAGACCAGATGATCTTGAGGGTCCCTTCTGAGTAAGATTCTAGGTTGTATTTATCTTGGTTTAAAACATTAGGAGTTTTGAGAGTGTCTTGGCCAGTTTCCTTTCTGGAATTGTGGTGTGATATAATCAAGACACTTACCTGCCTCTTTAAGTCTATTGGTTGGTTGGTTCAGGTGTGGGTAAAGTGGCCGGTTTGGGGAACAACAATGTTGTTTACATTCTTTCTTTCTGAAAAGTCAGGAGCAACCGGCAAGAAATGAAAGTGAAATCAGGGGATAGTGTCATCAGTCAGCACAAATGTGACAAAGTTCAGAAAGCTGTTTACTTAGGCACAACTGCGCCTTCCAGCCGGTCACAAGCTCGGGGCTTATGCTCGGGGCTGCATCGTCCCCGTCTCCACCGGCCTCGTTTCTGGAACCTGACATTAGGAGGCAGCGAGAGAGAAGAATCAAGCTAACCTGATTTCCTGCTCCTCCTCTTTATGAGTGTTTTGTGGGTTCTGCATCTTCTTTTTGGTAAGTACCTACCCTACATGCCCCACAGCTCGCCCAGACGCCTGCCTCTCTGCAAGACAAGTCAGCTTTCCTCTCAGACCCTGCATTCTAGCCATGGGCCCGGGGAAACGACTGGTAGTCAGGGTCTGGGGACCTTCCCCCCTATACAGACCCACCTTCGTAAGCTCTGCTCTTCTTCCCTCCTTCTCCCTACTCCCTTCAGCATCACCCTGTGCGACTCTGGCCTCAGAAGTGGTGCAGGTAATGCCAGTATAACTGGTTAGAAATGCAGGGGAGAACTGTGGGCAGCAGGGTCTTGCACCGAGTCTGTACAAATAATGGTTAGTGACGCATGAAGTGGATTCTTCATCAGAAATAGGCCACCAAACAAAAGCAGATCACTGACTCGCAGTAGCTAAACTGGTAGTTACAGGAAACATCATGAGTTCTTAAAATACGCACTGTGGACTAAGATTGTCAGAAAGACCTGTGTTCTTGACTCAGAAAGAAGACAAGAGGGTCTAAGAGATTTTCAGACCCTATGTTATCAGACTACATTGCTTTTCACACCTTGATGGAAATTCATGGTGGGATTTTAGTTCAGTTGGTGCAGATCTTAAAAGATTTTTTTTTTTAATGTGGGCTATTTCCCTAATAATTTCCAGTATGCTTCTTCACCTGTAAGATCAAAGGCTCTTTGGGAAGAGATAAATACATGTATGTATGTAATTCGTCCTTCCTTCCTCCCTCATGACAGCTGAAATGCATTTTTCAGTATCTTCTTCCTAAACCTCATCTCTCCCAAAGTCCCGAATCCGTGCATATGACGTTCTCCTTTTGATTTTGTATATTCCCCTTTCTCAACACTCTTTCCAGCTAACCCCCTGCTTTATCTAATCACTAAGATTGTTCGTTTTCTAAATTTCACTTTTACATAAATATAACACATGATTCTGGAAATATTTTTAATGCAAAAAGAAAGGAACTCTTACCCATAATGCCCAGAGATATCAGGGCAAACATTAACATTTTAGAACAATTCCTTAGTCTCTTTCTTGCAGTCATACTATAAAGTGTGATTTCAGACCTGGTTCTTCTAAAGGCTGCATAGAGTTTTAGTATCTTGATATGTCATAATTTGATTCTAATGTTGGGCATTCAAGTTGCTTCTCATTTTTTGCCAAAGTAATACTGTGATGAACATTCCTGTATATAAATCATTGATTGCATTTCTGATTGCTGCCTTAGGGTAGACTCATAAGTGGAATTACTTGGCCAAAAGGTATGATGATTTTTAGGGTTTTTAGTGCCTTTTGCCATATTGCCTCCCAGAATGTTTCTAAGAATTTTCACATCCACCATCATTATATGAAAATGCCAGTTTTACTGCACTCTTGATATCAAGTGTTTTTAGCTGCAGTTTTAATAGGGAAACTTATAGATTATTCTACTTGGCATATCTTTGATTACATTACATGAGGTATAGACTTTTTTTTCATGTTAGTTAATGTGATAAGAGTGTTTTATAATAAGAAATATGTGTTTGGTCTCTGTCCCCATTTCTGGCACAGAGCTCCTAAAACCCTTGGAATTTCCTAAGTGATAATAGAGGTAAAGGTGTCTCTTTTTTATTCATTACAAACTCTTTTCAACCACCTCTGAGTTGTTAATGACTCGACTTTTGGCAAGTCGCTAAGGATGGGGCCGGCTGCCAGGGAAAACCACCACCCCAGCCCCCAACCTCTAGGGAGGTGAGAGTGGCTGGAGACAGAGTTCAGTCACCAGTGGCCAATGATTCAATCAACCATACCTACGTGATGAAACCTCCATAAAAATCCCTGAAGTACAGGGTTCAAGAGCTTCTGGGCTGGTGGACACACGGAGGTGCCAGGAGGGTGACAGGCCTAGAGAGGGCATGGAAGCTCCACGACCCTTCCCCCTACCCTTTGCCCTCTGCATCTTCTGGGTGGCTGTTCCTGAGTTGTATCCTTCTATGATGAATGAGTATTCTAGTAAGTAGGCTGTTTTCCTGAGTTCTGTGTGAGCCACTCTAGCAAATTAATCAAACCCAAGGAGGGGGTCATAGGAAACTCGAAGTTATCCTAGACTTGCACTGGGGGGGGGGGCAGCGCTCGGCTTGCGGCACTGACCCCTTAACCTGTGGGATCTGATGCTATCTCCAGGTAGATAGTGTCAGAATTAAGTGAAATTATAGGACATCCAGGTGTCACAGAGAATTCCCTGGTGAGGAAAAACCCTCACACATTTGGTGGAGGGTACAAATAAACAAAAAAGAATTTTTTACAGTTAACTATTTTGCATTCCTTCTTATGTGAAATATCTCTTCATATGCCTTGTCCATTTTTATGGAGATTAATGTTTTTCTTATCTGTTTGCATGAACATTTGTTATATTAGGTATATTAACCATTTCATGTTTGTTGCAGATATTTTTCCATACTCACTGACTTTTTTTTTTTTTTTGGGGGGGGCTGCATTGGGTCTTCTTTGCTGTGCTCCGGCTTTCTCTAGTTGTGACGAGCGGGGGCTACTCTTCATTGCGGTGTGGTGGCTTCTCTTGTGGCAGAGCACAGGCTCTAGGCGTGTGGGCTTCTGTAGTTGTGGTGCGAGGGCTCAGTAGTTGTGGCTCGTGGGCTCTAGAGTGCAGACTCAGCAGCTGTGGCGCACGGGCTTAGTTGCTCTGTGACATGTGGGATCTTCCCGGACCAGGGCTCGAACCCGTGTCCCCTGCATTGGCAGGCAGATTCCTAACCACTGTGCCACTAGGGAAGCCCTCCATGCTCACTGACTTTTAATTTTACATTTTGTTGTACAGAAATGTATATTTTAATAGTTAAATCTGTACTGCTTTTTTCTTTGTAGTTTCAATTTGCTTTTAAGCTCAGAGCATTCTTTCTCATTCATAAATCAAATATTTACTTTTTTCTAGATCTTTTTTTTCTTTTGTCTGTTTGTTCCTTACATTTCACTACTGGATCCATGTGAAATTTATTTTGGTATGTGGAGTGAGGTGAGGCCCTAAAATCGTTTTCTTTTGTTTTAACTAATCAATTGCTTCAGCATTAGTCAATGGAAAACCCTTTCTTCCACCGAATTATAACACCAATTTTATGGTGTATTAACTTCATATACATGGCTTTTCTGAGACATTCTGCTCTCTGAGCTGTCCATCCAGTACCCCTGCCATTCTGTTCTATTGGGCCCACTTTCCCCTCAGTTATTTCTACCTGGGAGCTGGACACTGCAATGACCTCAGTGACTCTAGCCTGCCTTAGGCCTCTTCAAGTGAATTACAGCTTAAGGTGAATTAATTAATATAATAAATATCTTTGGAAGTTTAATCTTCAAATGCATGCACAGTGTGTTGTCATAGAAACTGAGACTTTGCAGGGCTTTATTCTATACCCCTGGGCTCACACCACCTCAGCTGTCTCAGCCCTGTCAAAATGACAGAACTGAAATAATTTAGCAATGAGTTTACTCATTCCTTCGTTCAAGGGAAAACAATCCACAGATCCAGGGAGCACAGTACCTCGCAAGCAGTGGAGCACTCTTTCTAGGGACGTGGGACAGAGCATTAGAAGAGGTAACATAGCTTAGAATGAAACCTCGACCTCGTAGCCAGCAGGTCCTATTTCCTGGGGAAGGTGAGCTGGCTCAAGCTGCTGGAAGACTGTGATTGGTGTATGTTAGGTTTCCTTGACAGGTGTTTCCCATGCAGGCTGACTTGGGTTTAGATTTGTGACCTGGGCTGGGCCACTGGGGCCGCCTCATTTTCTGAGTCCCAATATACAACTTAACTTTATCAGCCAAAAATCTAGACTTGAATAGACTTTGGGAGGGGACGCCCCCGATCCCCAGCTTTTCTGTGAGGACACAGATCTTTTGCCCACTCAGCAGCAGCAGGGAGGTGGAGGTACTAACAGCAGAGACCCTGGCAGAGCAGAGAACACAAAGGAGCAGCAACCTCGGCCCCTTCTGGCAGCATCCTGCCCACCAGGAAGCATCAGGCCTCGGTCAGCACCCCCCTAAGAGTGACCAGGGAAAGATCTGCTTTCTCAGGGACGGAGGGAGAGGCCCCATAGCACCTGCTACTCAGTTGGCCTGTGATTTGCTTTCTTTGAGTTATTTTGGTGAGTTACAAAGCCATTTCATATGCGTTACAAGCTCTCCAGGTAAGAACCGCATCCTCCTGTGTGGGGATGGAGGTGAAGTCCTAGAAGACTTAGCCTCCTTTCCGGCCAACTCTCAAAATAACTTTTGCAAAACTGAAGGTCTAAGTCTAAGTGACCGTCTATCATTCTTTACCTCCTCTTCTTTACTTTTGACTGCTGGGGGCAAACTACGTTCACTAGTTTTACAGCAGGGCTAGTGGGCAGAACCGCCAGAGACAACGCCCGGCACTGCTCCCACCCCAGTTCAGGAACTCTCCACACCTTCAGCCCCGCCACCTGGGGCTTCGCGCCTTAGGTTTGGGGGAGCAGGGGCTTGAGTTAATGAAGCACCTAGTGAGGATATAATCCAAACCTCTCACCCTGGCCTCCAAAGTCCTCAGGGACCTGGGTCCGCTCCCCTGTCCAGCCTCGTCCTGTCCCCTCAGTCACTGGGCTGTCACCAGCCCCTGGTCTGTTCCTCTCCCAACCCGGTATTTATAACCACTGCACTCTGTTTCTAGAAGGCTCTTCCCCTGGCTCTTTCACACCCCTCAGGCCTCAAATCAAATGTCTCCTTCACAGACAGGCCTTCCCTGACCCTCCAATGGAGAACCATCACTTCCTTCTACCAGGTTCTCTCCTTCACGTCACCCTGTTTATTTGCTTCCCAAATCTCTTCAAAAATTATAATTAACTTTTTAAAAATACATGTTTGGTGTTTGTCTCCCCAACCAGAGTGCAAGCTCAAGGAAGGCAAGCCCCTGCTTTGCCCCGCAGGTTACTGATTCCCCGGGGCCTGTGACTCAGGGAATCGTCCAACATGTATCATGGCTGGAGTCACAAGAGGAAACCCTGGCCTCAGCAGTAGAAGGGGGGCAGTGACTCCCCATGTGAGTGCAGGAGAGAGGGCAGGAGCTGCACAATCGAGAGTGACAGCAAAGGCCGTCACTCTTTGCTGGTACTGTTATTTGTCTTCAAACTCTGCCTTGGGGCCTGTGAATCTTGGCCCCCCATAAACTGCACTGTGAAGTGTCCCCAGTAAAAACCAAACGAGGATGGGTCCCAAGGTACAGGCGTTTTCTCATTTTTAAGGATTTTTTTTTGACCTTTGTTCCCGGCTGGATCGTCTGCTTACTAGCAGGGCTAATGAGCAACAAAACAACTGGACAAACAGCAAGTTAATATTAATGGAGCCGCCGAGACAGTCTATTCCGGTAGCTGGAGGTGGAGGGGGCGGCGAGGGCTCCAGCTCCGCGCTGCAGTCTCACGGGGTAGTCATGTTTCTGCTGGCAAAGCTGTTTTTATTTACATGGAAAAATTAAGTAAATCCAGACGTCACAGTGTTCCATAAAAAGCCACTGCTGGCCCGGCCGTGCAAGCGGCATGTGAAACCCAGGCTGCTGCTTCCATCTTACAACATTTGGAAAACAGCGCTGTGGCCTCGTTTTCAAAAGTGAGAACCTGAGCTCACGTTTCTGCCAAAGCAAAGATGACACATTTCCCTTTCTTCTTCCCTTTTTATTTTCGTCAGGAGCCACACCCAAACCACGAGCACACTGACACTCAGTGAGTTCAGCGAAGACAGAGTTTCGCCAGGGCTGGAGGCCCCCTCTGACAAGCTGGCTCTCTCCTCTGTCAGATTCTGTTTTTCTGACTTTCTTCTGCTCGTATTTTCTTCCCCGGGCTTTGCTCCCCCCCCATTCACGTCGCAGCCCCACCCTCCGCCCCTGCCCTGCTCTTCCCTCGTGTTCCCTTTCTCCCCTGGACCACAGCCTCCACCGCAGCACCAGAGCAGGCACCAGTCCACCTGTGCAGATCAAATTAACTCACTTCAGTCTCACAACAGCCCCCAGGGACAGGCCCGCAGGCGCGTTAAGGGCGGGGATGTAGACGCTGGCAAGCTCAGGACATGCCCAAGGTCACGCGCTATGAGCAACAGGACAGCAGCCTGAACCCCGGTGGTCTGGCACTAAGGTCCACGCTCTTCACCACCACGTCCCTCACACCATCCCGGAGTCGTCAGCGCCAGCCACCAGTGAGGCCAGCTTCCTGGAGTCCAGGTCCTCCAGGGAAGCTCTGTTCTGAACTCCAGCACTAGTGTCTCCTCAAGAATGTCACTTCTCTGAGCCTCAGTTTCCTCTCTATGATAATAATAATTTAAGTAATACTAGGTAATGTTCCACATGCTGCACATAAATCACCTCACTTAATTTCCATAACATTTACAAAACAAGTTCTATTATTGTACCCATTTTGCAGATGAGAAGACTAGGCAGAGACATTCACATAGCTAGTAAATGGTAGAGCGGGGATTTGAACCCAGGACACACAGCTTCAAAGTCTAAGCTCAGACGCACTATTCCACAGTGTCACCCCCATACAAGAGGAGAATAATGTGATGTCCACACACTGTGGCCGTGAAGATTAAAGGGGATGACGCAGCACGTGAGGGCCAGACCTCGGGAGACAAAGCTCAGGTTCTTACAGTGATTTCACAATTCTGCCCGACAGGCCTCACCAGGCTCACTTGGGGAACTTACTGAGCCTCAGTAAGCCTCAGTTTTCTCCTCTGGAAAGTGAAGATAATAACATTAAATATGCTCTCACAGTGAAAACTTAAGAATACCTGCTAAGTGCTTAGTACAGGGCCTGGCACAGAGTAAATGCTCAAAAAGATTTTGAGGTCAGTGTTTAATCATTAATAAGCCCTCAATCAAACTAGATTCCTTCTTAGACACCTCCAGTGATCACAAAGACTTCTCAAAGCAAGTTCTGCCCTCTAAGGTCCGCTATAGCTTTCTTAAGTCATTAATGAGAAGGAAGGCCGGGAGATGAATTTGTAGCCGATAAACTAAAAACCCATCCGTTTTTCTTTCAAGCTTCTGTTCCACAAAACTTGCAAACTGTGTAGTGTCTGACAGCAGCAAAATTATAACATTCAAGTTTGCCAGGTCATGGCAGCAACTGCTCCTGCTGGTGCCAGGGCGGGGCGGGGCACGGACTCGCCACACCTGAGTCCGTCCTTGCACGGGGCCTCACAGCGTCCAACGCCTGGAGCTACAGGCTCACATACGTGTCTGAGAAAGAGGGGACAAGCTTGAGGAAACTTACCTTTAGGAAATGGGAAGAATGAAAAACAGAGAAGGACCAGAAGGAGGAGAACTAGGCCAGAGATTCAGGTCAAAAAAATAGGAGGCATTTACGAAGCTCTACGTGCCATGGCTGACGTTCACGAAGCCATTCGGAGGTCACTCAGTGGGTACTTACTGCGTGCCCGTAATGAGCCAGGGAGTCCCGGGTGTGGGGATGTAACAGTTAAAGACAGATTTTGAGAGAGACGGGCAGCCATAGATTTTTGTCTGATTTGCCTAACAGATAAAATTCCTTGCCCACATGAAGTTTACATTCTACTGAGGGTTGTAGGTGGAAGACAAAAGAAAACATTTAGCACGTTAGATGGTGGAAAACGGCAAGGAGGAAGAGCAGGGAAGGAGCGCGGGGAGAGCGGGGCCGGGGGCCGCGGAGGGGCTGCTACGGCTTCAAAATGCCGACCAGGGACGGCGCCACCGAGAAAGGGACCTTTGAGCAGAGACCCAAGGGATAACTGAAGAGCACTCCAGGCGAGGAATGCAAGTGCAAAGTCCCGAGCCTGCCTCAAGTTTCTGGAAAATGCGAAAGGAGCCAACGTGGCCGAAGCCGGGGGAGGGAGTGGAGAGCAGGAGTAACGGGAGAAGACGTCCAGGAGGCGACACGGGCACTAGCAGCACTGGGGAGTCCTGGTCCCAAAGAAGCAGGAGAAGGCCAAGTTACTGTTAATGTTGTCCCTGGAAAGTGGGCGCCCTTGGCGTCAAGAGTCATCCTTGTTAACAAGCTCCAGGACGTTTACACACCTGCGGGCACAGCACACTGTACCATTCCCTGGCCGAGGAATTCAAACGTTCCAGAGTCTCGTCCCCGCCCTCTGGAGGGGGAGCTCGGACTGAAGGGGACCCTTGCAGGAACTTGCCTTCCTCTCCGACGGGCACCTCTAAGGGCTCATTAAACACTTGATGAACGAAGCAGAATCTCCCGGTGGTGGACGAGCGGTGCCCTGATACGAGCGACAGTGCCGGGTGCCCCAGGAGGCTACCCTCGGGGGCGTCACTCGGGACAGAGGCGCGCGGGTGGTGAACTCGGGCAAAATGGCGAGAAACTAAATAAGCCCCAGCTGTATATAAAGTCTTGTTACTGAATATCATTAGACGTTCAGGCAGGAAGAATGAACTGAAAAAACAGAATGAGGTGGGTGATTTGGGAGTGGGTATTTTTGCTAAGTCAATGTAGAGAAAGGAGTTTTGTGGGGCATCTCGTATGTTGGGATAAGATGAAAATGTAATATGTGAAGTCATGATTAGAGCAGTGACAAATCGTAAGTTATAAATAAGTATATGATCAACATTTGTATACAGCAGCCGCATAATGATTAAGCTGATAAATATTTTAGCATAAAAGAAAGAAGTGTTTGGGAGCCGGAGATTAGAGCTACAGACCTTCTCTAAAACAGAAACAAAGGTCGACGGGGCCGCAGTTTACAAAGTCCATTTTGACTCTGCAACTCAAGAGAGCACGTGGTAGAGCCTTCAGCCATCTGAAGTAAACAAGCCGGTGTCGGTGGCAAGAGCCGGCCTCCCCGCTCCATCGCCCTTCTCAAGTGTTCCTTACAGTCAAGGGACAGGCCAGGGGTGAAACCTATGCTGGGAAAAGCTCTCTGGTCACCCGTTCTCTGCCTGCCAGGTGTCCTATATTCGGGGCATGGGTGGCCGGAGGGATTTTCAGTGTGACAATCTGCCAGAACTCCAATCCTCCCTCAGACACGACCTCATGAAAGTTTCACTCTTTTAACATGAAGGTGGCAAGAACATAATTTAGAAGATCAGGATACTATGTCTGTGCCTCTTTCAGCCATCATCCCATCAATGTGAAAACTTCAGAGGTGCTTAAACTAAAAAACAGAAGCAAACAAAAAAACTGCCTCAAATGCACAGTCTGGGAGTGTTCTCCTCCTGCTTCTCTAACTGGGACTCTGCTGCCCTGGGCTCTCTGGTGACACTCCACACACTCACTCAGAGTCCAGATCTGTGTCTTGGTCCAGGGGCCCCACTGCCCCAAAAGGGTTACGCTTTACGATGACCGTTGTGACGGCAAAAGGCTAGCAGCGTTTATTTATAGAGAGCTCATATACACTGACAAACAGAAACCAAAACTGAAAATGATAAAAAAAAAAAAAAAAAAGGAAATGACAGCACTCCCAAGAGAAAAAAACAGAGACAGTCAACAAACACTTAAAAAACATTAAACCTTGCTCATTAAAAAGAAACAGTATAGCAATGCTGTGTCATTTTTCATTATCAAAGATGAAAAGACAAGAAAATTCAATATGGGAGGATGAGATGAGATAAGTACTCTCTTAAACTGCTGGTGGAAGGATAAACTGATTCACAAACATAGTCACCGTGGCATTATTTTTAATATTATAAAACAACATCGTAAGACAGAATATATAAACCATACACAACAGAACAGCTAATGCAGCCATTAAAAATATTGTTTAGGAAACACTTCTAATGACAAAGGGAAATATTAATGCTATAATGATGTTTACAAAGCGGGATACAAGCACATATATTTATGTGGTCCCAACTATGTAAAACAACATTATAGAAGGAAATGTGTCGTTGAGTGCTTACTTCTACAACCTCGAAGTTATAGACGATTTTTAGTCTTGTCTCCATACTTTCGTGCATTTTTCTAGTTTTCTACAACCAACATGCATTACTTTATTATAAACAGGAAAAACTTCACCTAAAAATAGCAACAGTGACTCAGCAGTGTCCCCTTCTGCCCTCTGAAGGAAGCACAGGCTTATCATCTAAAGGGAATTTAAAAGCTCACTGTGGTGAGAACATGAATACTAGGATTGTTAAAAGCCAAAACAGAACAGAACAGGGTAAGCTCTTAGGAAGGCAGAGAAGAGTACCCTAGGGTTTTCCAACCAAATAACCATATCGTTTTACTGGGAAGTGCTTAGAAAAAAGAAGCTAGGACTAGCCCCCAACCTCTCTGTCCACATCCCAACAGGAAGCACGGAGGAGCCATCCCAGCACTGAGTATATATGAGACGTAAAACACGGCCCCTCACCTCAAGAAGCTTTGCCGTCTTGTTAGATAAGTACATGCAGTACCTAAAGGACGCTACAAGTCATTTTCATTCATTCAACAACAACAAAAAAAGAGTTCCTACTGTGTATCAGGCACCATTCTGGGATAAAACAGCTAGTGGAAGCATAAGCTTGGCCTTCAGCTATATCAGAGTGAGTACTGAAGTAGTCTGAGAAAGCTGGTGAAAAATCAGTAGGACTCAGAGAGGCAGAGAACAGGGTAGGACTTGAGGAGGTGGAGTGGCTGAGCGGGTGGGCAGTCGGGAACGGGGACAGTGGGCAGGTGCTGGACTCAGCAAAGCAAGCGGGGGAGACCAAAGGGGGCAGGGCCTCACTAGAGAACCCAAGTTCAAGTTCTAAGTCGTACCAGATCGTGGTGAGCCTCACGTACCAGGCACAGGAGTTGGGACTGAATTCTATGTGCATAAAGGGGTGAGAGGAAGTAAATCAGGGACTACCACCTTCTCCACACGCCTGCTCATGGGCTTCCTAGCTCCAATTTATTTTGTTTCACTCTCTATTGAAAACCTCGAGAGAGAAGAGGAAGTCAGAAACAAAGGCCCTGGGTGCCTGGGGAGCTGCTGCGTGAGGTGGCTCATGCAGTCTCCTCTGAGAAGCCCCAGGAATCTTTTTGCATTCAAAGCTTAATAATAATGGTGTTTTTTTTTTTTAGCCCAAGTGTAACAGGCTTGAAATAGGAGAAGTAAGAGGAAGCATTTACACAAAGGCACCCCAATTCCCAACCTGGACCATGGAGGCAAGTCAAATATTATTTCCCACTGCACAATGGTGTAAATCCAGATTCCAGCCCTGGAAATCCATCCTACACCCCGAAATACCTAAATCCATTAAAAATGGAGATACAGGCTTTTACAAACACTTGTTAATATGTAAAACCGTGCAAGCTATGTTCCTGTTGGGAATTTTTCCCATCCCCTGGGCTGGACTGGTTAAAACTTCTTACCGTACCAATCTAACACCGTGGACTAAACACAACCTTTTTATACCTGATAAATCTTTCTGTCTCTGCCAAAGGAGTCACTGATAAAGCTTTATTCTCATTAGCCACCTACTGCAGACTGAACGTCTGTGTCTCCCCAAAATTCGTATGTTGAAACCTAACCCCCAACGAGACAGTATTTGTAAGTGGGGCCTTTGGGAGGTGATTAGAATGGGATCAGTGCCCTTAAAAAAGAGGCCCCAGAGGGTTCCTGGTCCCTTCCACCATGTGAGGACACAGCAAAACGCTGAGCCCTTACCACACCCCGAATGAGCCGGTGCCTTGATTTTGGACTTGCCGGCCGCCAGAACTGAGAGGAAGAGACCTCTGTTGTTGATAAGGCACCCAGCCCAAAGTAACTTGCTGTGGCAGCCTGCAGGGACTGACGCCGCCCTCCCCCTCAGTCTGTTCCACATCCTGCCCCCTCCCACCACGCTTTGTTTTTCCACGCGCAGGACAAGTGTGGGAGTGGTCAGGCAGACCCTCCAGCCAGCTCTGGGAAAGGTGAGGGGCTGCGCCTCTCAAGGGGTCCCTCCAGAAACTGATCTCCAGGGCTGCCTCTGGGCCCCTCTCCAAGGCCGCCACTGGCCACCACTCCCTGCACTGCCCACACCACGGGCAGCCCTGGCCGGGTGCACTGCAGGACACCACTCTGCGCTCTGGCCCTGTGCTCCTAGGCACTTCAGGATGCAAATGGCTCTTTTGTTCCATATTGGCAAATTTACAAATATAAAGGCACAGTATGCAGACTACTGTTTGAGAGGCCAATTTGGAGAAGTCCTTCTGATTAAAAACTTAGTGAAAAGATTTTTCCAAAAAGATGAGGAAGGTACATCCTATATATATCGATACTATATACTATGGAGGGACTAGAGAAGGCAAGTTTCCTGTAGATCAATTTGGCAAAATGCAGTAAAATCACTAAAAAATATTGCTACCCTTGACCCAGTGATTGCAGTTTTAGATATTAATCCTAAGGAAAAATCAGATTCGGCAAAGTCTCAGGCCAAAGGGCATTCAGTTACGATCTTTCCCGCCCTCAAAGCTGCCAGGAGGGCCCTTCCTCCTGATCTCAGCCCAGAGAGGCAGCTGAGGACTGAGCCCGTGGACCCTGCCTGGAGGTTACCCCAGATCTCTTCGTTCTGGTTTGGCTGTCTTGAAGGGAGTTTGCCACAGGTTTTTATGTAATTCCAGAAGGGAGAGCATGAGCTTGAGAAGAACCTGGGAGGGAGACAGGGAGAACTGGACACTCACGGCGTGACTTCCTGCAGGTACCCAGGGAGGCGCCCTGCAAAGCGCAGGAGAAGATGCCCGTCCTAAGGTCAAGGCGGAGGAACCAGCTGCGGTTCCTGGGAATCATGACGCTCACAGTCACAGCGATCTTCCTGCTGTTCTTTGCTCTCCTCTGGAAGGCCGGCAACCTCATCGACTTGCCCAACCTCAGAATTGGCTTCTACAACTTCTGTCTCTGGAACGAGGGCACTGGGGCCCTACAGTGTCACCAGTTCCCTGAGCTGGAGGCCCTGGGGGTGCCTCGAGTTGGCCTGGCCCTGGCCAGGCTTGGCGTGTACGGGGCCCTGGTCCTCACCCTCTTCGTCCCCCTGCCTCTCCTCCTGGCCTGGTGCAACAGTAACGAGGGAGAGTGGCAGCTGGCCGTGGGCTTCCTGGCCACGTCCTCCATGCTGCTGGCCAGCGGCCTGGGCCTCTTCCTCACCTACACATGGAAGTGGCTCCGGCCCTCCCTCCTGGGGCCTGGGTTTCTAGCTCTGGGTGCTGCCCAGGCCTTACTCATCCTCTTGCTTATGGCCACAGTCGTGTTCCCTCAGAGGGCAAAGGACAAGAACTTGAGAGCTGCTAGCTCTGTCTAAAGGCTTACGTGACTGCAAGGGTTCTGTTTGAACTATGCTCAGAGAAGGTGCCAGAGAATTCACGGGCTGCTGTGTCTTCTCAGCCATCCTGTTTCATAGCTAATGCTGATCTCAAGCTCTAGCAGACAGGACCCACCGCGGAGGGGGTAGGGCACCCGACGTCAAGGACAAGAGGCAGCAAGGGCGGCCAGGGCTCCCTCAGCTTCTTAGTGTAGGGTTGTGTGTCCTTTGGGACTTGTAAGGTTCCCAAAGACACCCTAAAACCACACAGCTCATTGTCACAAGAATTCCTGCTTTAATTAACTGATCTGAGCAAGCCATTCTTACTTTATCCTCAGAACAATGGGGAAATAAGGCTTCCTGTCATGGGGCCAGATTTCCAGGACAAGTTGCCAAATGCCAGACTGGAACCCAGTGAGGGTCTATGAAGAAACACCTCAGGGGCCCTGGGGGCCCTGCCTGGCCAGCTCCCCACCTCCACCCAAGGCGGGGAGAATGCGACGAGCCCCTCACCTCTGACAATGCTCCCAAAGGCCCAGGAATAACCTGAGGGATTCACCGAAGACAGAACACATGGGCATGAAGAGCAGCCCTGGTGGCTTTGAAGGTTCCCCTGAAAAGGCTCCCGGACCTGAAGCCCGACAAAGCAGGGGGTCAGCGGGCAGATCACTCCCAGCACGTGACCTGGGAGTCCAGGAGCCGAAGACGCTGGGTCCCTGGTCAGGAGAGGAAGGTGCACAGGACTGACCGGTTCCACATCCACATGAATGCCGCATCCCCTCACCTCTCACCCCGGGCCCAGAAAGGATACAAGCACAACTCACGCACTGGGGAACCGTGTGTATTTTTCAGCACCTGTATATTGAAAACCTGTACAGCACGTGATTGCCTCATCCTATGCCTGTCAAAAGCCACACTGAATACAGAAGCAGAAACACGGACTCTAGTGTGATGTCTTGTCCTTGGTGTCTCCTTTGGGTTCCTGTCCCACTCTTGCTTTCCGACTGTCCAGGGACCAAGGCCGAGGCCACCAAGTGGAAGAAAGGTGGCAGCTCGCGGGGAGGAGGCCTGATTGGTCAGGAGGCTTCCCAATCTGTACGCTGAGCCTCCGGCTCCTAGACAGAGCCCAGCACTGTGGCAGGGTGTCTGGTTCAGGGCTGGACGAGCAAGGGCTCACAGACTGACTGACTGCCTCGCGATGGAAGCTATTTTTAAAATAGGCTTCCTCCTTAGGGAGGCCAAACAGTAGGAATTCCAGTGTACTTAGCAGCCAAACTTGTTTTTCTTTAAAAATTATTAAGTTGACTCTTTGGTTCCAGTAAGTTGACCACCACAACCTCACCTCCCTGGAACCAGGTAACTGAACACAACAGACGGTGGGGATCCCAGGCCCTCCGAGCAAGGAGAGAGCACAGTGCAGGGAGGATTTCTAACGGGAGCTCATCCTGATTCCTCACCTCCCAAGGTGAATCTGCGCAGCCCAGAGCGGCGTGAAGCTGGGAGCAGAAGCCGTGACAGTCTGAGGGCAGCGCCCAGGCCAAGAGGGAAACCCAGCTTCCTCCAGCCACTCTGGGCAGAAAGTCCTGGAAGTTTGTCCCTTAGCTGAAAAATATCTCTCTGACGTATTTTAGGGCATCCTGGTCTTCCTCGCGGCCTTGGCTGCAGGCCGAGTCAGAACCCGCAGGCCCCGCAGGAGGGCCGTCTGCCCCACAGGCCTCGTCCTCACTGCTGCTCCCGGGGGGACTCGGGGACGGCGGCGCTGAGCCGGCTGGGGAGTGCTCTGGCTTATCAGCGCCTGCCACAGGCAGCTGTTCCGACGGCTTTTCCTGTTTTTGGCCCTGCTGAGTAGAAGCAATGGCAGGCAAAACAGACGGGGTTTTACTTCGCTGGTTTATCCGTCAGTGACGCAGAACAGGCCCAGAAGCAACTGTGAAGCCAGCACGTGACGAGTCAGGCCCTGCCCGCAAATCACAGGTGGCCCCTCCCTCCCTTCACCCGACTCCCCACCTCCCCGCCACCCCTTCTCAGATGGTGCAGAAGTAGAGACCAGCTTGGGAGAGCGGCGGCAGGGGCCTGAGGAACAGCGCCACAGGAAAGAAAACTAGGATAAATGTACGTGGAAAGGCAGGGTGACAGAACGGAAGGAGCACAGGATACGAACCCCGAGTGTGGGCCTTAGCCTCTCCCTTATTGGCACCAAATCACTTATTGTAACTAATAATAGTATCTATCAGCAGGTTATTGCAAGGAATAAGCGCGATAGGAATATACAAAAGTCCCTGAGCAACTACCAAGTACTACACAGCTCTAAAGTGGGACAGTTATTACTCGCTTCCGGAAGCCAAGACACTCGGCGGCGTGGTGCTCCATACGGTGCTCAGAAGTCACCTCGCCCGACTGAGACCCTCCAGAGAACGTGAGCAGTTAACGACTTCTGTCCCCTCCACACGCCACCAGCACAGAGGCACCCAAACAGAGCGGGCTGCCCTCCCTTGCACAGCTGCGCCCTCCCAGGTCTCCAGCCCCCAGCGGGTGCCCACCTACCAGGGAGCGGGCTGCGGCTGAGCGGGCTCCTGGCCACCCCAGCAGGCAGGGCGCCTCTTTTATTAGCACGAACCAGGCCCTGGTCTAGTTTCTGCCCACCAAGAGTTTCTGGTCATAAGAAAAGACACAGCTGACTTTACCTCAATCAGGATCCCCAGAGCAACATCTACGATTTCAGCTTCATTCATGCAGTACACAGTCCTCATGGCAGGAAGTCTGAAAGAAAAGCACAAAGCTAGAGACGGCACGAAATCACCAGGAGGAGAGAATGAGAGCAAGAGCTGCGTCTCAGGGCCTGCCCAGCAGGGGTGAGAGCAGCAGCTTCCCCAGGGCACCAACATGGCTTCTGCAGCCTTGTAACCAGTGACTGGCACAGGGGGTTCTGGGGGCAACAGTGTGGGGCTTCCCACCCTCCACCAGCTCCCCTGAGGATCTGGAAATAGGGCACGACGGCCGGCTTCTGAGAGTCAAACTCACACACACGGTGGATGCGAGCAGATCGAACAAGCCAAGACTCAACCCACCCCCCGCCTACCGCAGTGCACGAACACAGTAAAGGAGGGCTGCAAAGACCAGAAATCAAGGCTGGTCAACGAAGAAAACTTAGAAAGGGAAGAGCAGAGAGAGACAGTGAGCGCCTGGGACCACGAGGGGAGAGGGCAGGGGCAGCCCCTCCCTGGCGGCCCAGAAACCCCCTCCACTACCACCATTCACCTAACCCACCCCACGGCCTCTGATCTCAGGCCGGCACAGCAACCTGCAGCTTGTCCGTCTGTCCCTGAAGATCTACCCGCAGGGAGACCGGACCACCTCGTCACTCATCTTGCCCAGTGGATGATCACAATTTCTGTGGCAAGAGAAGAGACTGGCGATTTGGACAACTGGCGTCTGAGAGCTTGGCTGGTGTGTGTGACCCGAGACGGGGAGCCGCTATCCGGGAGCTGACAAGTGAGGGTCTGGCGGTGGAGATGCACCAACAGAGGCAGAAGCCGGTGCCAGTCTGGGAGGGCACAGCTCACTTCCTGTGCACCCCCCGAGAGCTGATGAGAGGTCTGTGGACTGAAACACCCCACCTCACTGTTCTGCCAACACGGGAAGACTGGACCCCCAACTGTGATGCCCCAAATCCCTCCCCGTGTCCTAATCCCCCAGGAGGACCAGAAGCTGCCCACCTTGCTGCAGCCACTGGCGCCGTGGCTGTTCTCCTCTTGCTGGGGGTCCTCACCTGCACCGTCCTCTTTTCAGCCACCTGGGCTGTCATCCATGCGGGAAGCACCCTTTTTTTATGCTCAGATTTTAAGTCTTCCATCTCCCTAGTCTCTCATAAAGAGGAACCAGGGCCCAAGCTTAATGACTTCAGGACGGCAAATCCCACTCTCTCATCACACCAGGAATTACAGGTCTGTCTGTCCTGAATGGGAGTCCAGCTTTAATTCCTACAAAGAAGAATAAAGACCAGTGAATTCTAATAAGCGAGAATACTCCCAGGCATCCGCTGAAATTACTGGTCAGGGCAGGGCCCAGGAGACGCAGATGTGCCGTTCACGGGGCACGAAGGGGCAGGCGAGGGGCTCAGGGAGAAGCAGCCCTCCACGCAGGGCCCGGGGTCCCCACCGGCAGCCAGGCCCAACGCCTCCAGGAGCCTCTGCACTGAGCCGTTCAACCCGGGAGGAGTGGGATGAACACCCTCCCAGGAGGAAAGAGGGAGGGAGGTGCCCCTGCTCCTCTCCACCCCAGATGCTCACGGTCCCCGGGGTGCCCTGACTATCCTACCCTTAGGACACCTCTCAAAGATCTCTCCCCTGTTTCTCCCAACCACAGACTTCTCACTCCCTCTTCTGGGAGCGGTTATAAGAAACTCCAAGGCCATTTTGATTCACAGTGAGGTTTCACTGGCCAACACCCACTCCCTTACACCAAAGATACTTCTGACCCGTCAGATTTCAGCCAGCAGTAGGGTCAGGAATCCAGAAGCTGGGGCGCCGGGCTGGGGGGAGTGTCTCATCTTACTGGGCCTCTCCCCACCCGCACTGGATTCCACCTCAGCCCCTCCTCCTAAAGCTCAGCCCCGACCCTGTGACTCAAAGGGTGCAGGGCTCCACCCTCCACTTAGCAGTTAACCCTGAAGGCAGCTGCGGGCGCCTTCTGCCTAAATTCAAGCGGAGCTAATACTCATTCCCACACCTAACGAGCACCGCTAACCGCCCGGCACAAACACAGCGCGGCGGTCGGTGCATACATTGATTTGACCATGAGGTAGATATTCTGAAGCCTATTTTACAGATGAGGAACTGAGACTGAGCAGTATGCACAAAGTCACAAAAAAGTTTGAAATGGCCGGCCGGGACACGCACGCGGGTCCTCCAGACTCCGCCGGCTGGGGGTGGGTGAGGGCCTGGGACGCCCCGGCGCGGCCCCGCGGGCGCGTGCCCAGCCCAGAGCTCCCGATTCTCAGCCGCCGCAGCCCTCGGGGTCCCCGCGCCGTCCTGGCGCGACCAGACCGGTGCCGACATGCAGGAGGAGGGCGAGGGGGCACGCGCGACAACCACGCGGGGCCTCACCGGCAACAGCGCCGCCCGCGTCCCCGGCGCTCCTCCAGCAGGGCTTCCTGCCTCCGGGCCCGCGCCCCCTTCTTGGCTTCCGGGGCGGGTCCGGGAGTCTGATTCTGGGCGGTTGTAGGGATCTCGGAGCCCGGCCGGCCGGGCCCCGACCCCGCGCGCACCGTGGCCCACCCCCGGCTCGGCCGCGTCCCCGCACTTCCGGCTTCCGGCCGCCCGCGGGCGCGGAGGCCCAGGCGCGCCCCCTGCCGGCAGATCGCGTTGTCTGCGCCCTCGGCGGTGGAGCCCTGACTCCCCAGCTGATGGGAGACGCCGGCCCCGCTGTCCCGGGTCCTGACAGTCTCTCCTCGACCACATCCAGGTCGGGTTCCTCTGAACTCCTCTCAGCTAGGCCCTGCCTTTTGGACTTCCGTGTGCATCTCCAAATTGTCCATTTTTAGCAAGGATACTGCTAAGTTGATTTAACCAAAGTCCACCCATCCCCCGCCTCTGATCCTCACCCGCCACCATCTTCCAGGTGGTGTCTAATCACCCAGCCGCCCTCAGCAAGAATCCTGTTAGGTCAATTTAGCCAGAATCCCCTCTTACCCCTGATGTTTCCTGTTAATAATCATCCATCCACCGACCCCCCCACCCTGCCACTTTTCCTTGTATTGGGAGTTGAGCCCAACTTCGCCCCCACTGCAAAACCCTACTGAGTAGCCCCCTCGAATAAAGTTTGCCTTACTTGTCTTTAACAAGTGTCATAAATAATTTTTAACAATATTTTTCTTTAACAGTCCCCAAACGTGGCTCCATTTGAGGCTTGCTGGTTGGACTCTGTTAAAGTGTCAATTCCCAGCCCTCCCCCGCCACCAGAAATTAGGGGGAGGGGAGGAGGGGGATCTGCATTTTTGAAAGCTCTGCTGGGGAAGGGCAGAGGCGGAGTGCTCCCTGCTGGAGGCATGCACTCCCAGGCAAGGGGGGTGCAAGGTGAGCCCCCCGGGGTGCAGGAAGGGAAATTAAAGATTCTGTTTACATTTCAAATTGGCCAGAAGTGTTCCCTCTGTAAACAGGGCTGCTCCACAAGGCTGCCCAGATGTCCTCACTGCTTTGCTTTCAGCCTGATGCTGAGCACTGCAGTTTACATGTGGAGTTCGCATTTAGTTTAACTTAAAATCACACAACTTGAAGTAGCTTAAAAGACAGACAAAAAAAAAAAAAACACCAAAAAACAACCCAGGTGGCACACATCACTAAAAACACAAGCACAAGTGCAGAAGGTGAAACTTCTACCACATTTTGAGGCAAAAGGATGATCAGAACCAACCATCTACCCCCCAAAATGCAAAATTATCAAGACAGCCATTTGAAATGTGACTTACAACAAATCAGCTAATAATAGAATAATTACTCTCCATACGCTACAGGTGCAGGATAGGGGAGTGTGATCCAGAGTTTGGAGAATCCAGAGCCAGGAGTTCTCACTTCCAACTGTGTGTGCCTTTGGTTTCTCTGAAGCACTTTCACCCCATACTAATCCTCAATCCTAGGAAAGTAGGCTGGTCCAGGAAAGTTTCAATCAATCAAGGCTCAAGGAGTAAATCAATGATTTCAAGTCACAAAACCAACCTGCTGTGCATTGGGGTAATTTAGCTGCGGGTTGAACCTGGGCTCTGCCGCCAGCCTCTTCAGGAGGCCAACCCTTCCAGGCAGGACTTGCTTCTCCTCTGATTCCCTAAAGGTTCCAAAATCACTGACCTCTAGGGTCCTCTGCTCCCACAGTCTGTGAGCCAGGACAAACCCAAGTCTAATGGGTGGAGAAGCATCATTTTGTTTTAATAAAGGAACAGAGAACACTTGCCATTATGAGAACCACTCCCTCCACCTTTTTCTCAAAAACCTTCTCCTATAGCCAGCCGAAAAATGGGGTCTGAGGAGCAGGAAACCCATCTGCATAAAAAACTTGCTGTGTGAAAGGCCAAATAGGGATGAGAAACCCCAGCTGTGGGATTTGAATGGGTGGGAATCAGCTCCTGAAGCATTTTGAATGCTGAGTTCAGCGAGTCTGAGGTCTTGGAGCAGAAGCAGGCAAGCGCAGACAGGTCCCAAGGACGAGGGAAATGCACCTCACTGTTCTCGTGCAGCCCAGCCCAGAGCCAGGGCTACCCCTGCGCAAGGCGTGCGGGCTTGGGGGCCTGAGGCTGGACTGGCTTGATGGTTTTCATCTAGTTGCCCTTGCCCAAGCTAGTGGAGGAGTCTTGCTAGCATTCTCGGGTAGATGTCAAGCAGGTATTGTGAAGGAGAGGTGAATTTTTTTTTTTTTTTTTTTGGCTGTGTTGGATCTTCATTGTTGTGCACGGGCTTTCTCTAGTTGCGGCAAGCCGGGGCTACTCTTTGATGCAATGCGCAGGCTTCTCATTGCGGTGGCTTCTCCTGTTGCGGAGCACTGGCTGTAGGTGCGCGGGCTTTGGTAGTTGTGGCTTGCAGGCTCAGTAGTTGTGGCACACGGGCTTAGTTGCTCCGCGGCATGTGGGATCTTCCTAGAGGTTGAGACAAGGGCTCGAACCGGTGTCCCCGGCATTAGCAGGCAGATTCTTAACCACTGTGCCACCAGGGGAGTCCCTGAATTTAAGTTTTGACGTGCGTTCTTGGAGGATGAGAGCTCATCTTGGAGGGGCGAGGAGGTGGGACAGGAACACCAGGATGAATGCATGCTGACAAGCACTCAGGATGGGGTGGAGGTCAGAGAGAGAGAGGCCAGGAGGGGACAGGGTGGCCTGCTGCACGTATCCTACTTGCTAATTTCAGAAGGTCAGAGGTTAATGGTGTTTTGGTTTTGTGTTTTTAGGCAGCTTCAAAGTGATGTGGAAGCCCGACCTCAATCCCTCCCGGTGGAGCCTCAGTCACATCAGCTATGAGCCAAGCTCAAAACAAGAGGGAGACAGGTATCCAACCCAGAGCATGAAGGAAATGAGAGAAGAGACAGCTCTTCAAGTGTTTTCTACAAACCTTAAAGACATTTCAGCAAACTGTGGAGACCGTATTGAGAGGAGAGGGTGGGCAATAAGACAGAAACTTCGAGATGGAGAGAGGAAAAGCTAAACAATGAATTCTCTCACTCAAATGAAACACATGACCACTTTTTAAATGTCCTACAGAATCACTGGGAGAGATTAATAAGGTTGCTGCTTCAGTGCAGAAGATGGGAAAAATTATAAATGGAAAAGTCTTGAGTTTGTTCATTTGAAGGAGGATTACCAGGTGGAAATGGGTAACAGTGTGTAAGTAACTACTTATCACTAAGTCTCTGGTGTTATCTCATAATTGAGCCAAATAAACACCTCCCTGCTTTCCTCCCAACTCCCAGCAGATCAGAGCCAAAGCTTTAGTACCAATCTCTTCATGATTTTCCAAAAGTAGGTAACTGGGAGCACTCCCACACCAGACCTGCACCCCGGATCTGGGCTGGAGCCTCTGCAACAACTATTCTGAGCAGCTTGGTGACAAACTGCCCCTGTCAAGTGTCAGAGCCCGAGGTCCAGGCCTGAAATCCCACCGCCTCAGGTGGAAATGCAAGCGGGAGAACGGAGTCATTTTCTTGTTCCTCTCCACCCTGTGAGGGCATCTGCCTCTTCAAGGTCCCACCCCAGCCAGGGAGCAAAGGGCCAGGCTGTGGACAGACGCAGATGGCGTGAACCCTAGGTTCCAGGCCGGCACCTGGCCGACTTGCTCCTGTCCTCTGGCCACTCACCAGCAGAGGGCGCTGGTGGCCGGCTTTGTTCAAACTTAGGGAAGTGAAGTTGAAAGAATGGGAGGAACCACAATGACAGGTCCTGGGAAACCACAGCCACCCAGATGGAGAGGGGCAGATGCCTCAGACCCTGCACTTGTCCTAACAAAAGCTGCCAACTCTCAGAGAAAAGAAGACACCATGGCCTCCTTGACATGAGCCCAAAGAAACGGGAACGGCACAAACCTTGGTTAGCCGACGCAGCAGTAGAGACAGGACGTCCTACTTCCGCGGCAGAGCAACAAGCAAACCTCCAATAAAGGTCAGCCCCATGGCTGGTGAGGTAAGAGCTGGGGCGCGGGGCCGAAGCTCACAATGACCATCGCCAGGGCAAAGGGTGAAGGGAGATGCTCTGCTGCACGCATACGTTCCAGAAAGAGACACCAGGTGACCACAAGAGCATTCTTTTTATAAAAAAGAAAACTGAGCAAATATATACAAAATACTTTCAATCTCTTCTAGGCCAACAGAGCAGCCATCACAATGTTTCTCCTGCTTCCTGAGCTTTCCTCCCACCATCTGGAGCCTGCTCCTGGCAGAGGCCAGCGTGCCGATGTCTGGGGAACACGTGCCACGGTTCTAGGCGGCTGGACAGTGCCCGAGCCCCCTGGGCAGTCTCTCCCTGAAGACTCCCCACCCTGGCAGGGAGCCGGAAGGGGAGCGTCCTGTCTTCCTGAGCCGTCTCTGCCTGCCTCCCAGGATAATACTGCTTCCGTGGGTGGCCCTTGGGGCGGGCCCCATCAGACTTTATGGGCCAGGAGGGTGGTCAGCTTGATCTTGCCGTCCATGGAGGCAGTGAGGCAGGTCCCGCAGTCCACGGCTGTGCTCCAGTCCACAGTGACCACAGGGGCGCGGTGGCCGCCCAGGCTCAGACAGCTCTCCAGAACCTTCTCCTCCCCGCCCAGCTGCAAGGGGACAGGAGAGACGAGGTTGCATCATCAGGCACTGCTCACAAACACATCCACTTTATCCACTTTCGGTGGCCAAGCCGCCTCGAGCCTGGGGGCTGCCACCCCAAGCTGAGGACATGCCCAGGCACACAGGTCCCCCTTTCCAGAAAGTCTCAGGTTCGTTGCTTGGACCAGGAAATATCTTCACTTTCCCAACTACAGTTACTCCTTCAGTTGAAGTGGAAAATAAGTCCCTAATATGCCCTGAAAGACACAATGTTCCCTGCCACCTTTAACCTGCTGTGAGCCATGTCTCCTGCTCATGCCCGGTGTTCTCTTCCAGCACCATCTACCGCTCCCAGCCTCATATCATGTCTCTGCCTCTCTGTTTTACATTTGCTTCCCCCAGGGAACACCAGCGGCAGGAGGGCAGGAGGGCAGGAGGGCGGGGTCTTGGTGATTCCCTGCCGTGCGGCCGGCACACACCCAGAGAGCAGTGCTGGCACTGGAGGCCCTGGGTCAGGGCACAAACACGGCTCTCCTCTGTGCCGCCAGCACCTGCCGCGCGGGACTCATGTGCACAGGTGTGAGGGGTCAGAAGGTAGTAAGGAAGGGAAACCAGGAGCAGACTATCTATCCAGCTACATGCAACATCCATGAGCAAGAGAGAGGAAGTATTCAGCCTTCACGGAGAAAACATCTTTAAAAATCATGAATTGTTTATAGATTGTAAAAATGGGACCTGAAGGTCATTATATTCCTTTAGTAATTAGACCCCGTTTTTGACATTTTTTAAATGACAGAGGAAAATCTTTACACCCATTAATTGGTTATAGAGAAAGTCTGACTGCAAACCATATGAACTGATCAGGACAAATGATAAAGCCTGCACGATCAAAAATAAAATAATATACACACATACACACACAACACACAATCATACAGAGAGCAAAGGAGAGCCCACCTGAAACTCAACTAAATCTAAATAATAAAATAAAATTAGGCTTGTAAACAGAAAACTTTTTACAATATCTCCCGACAGCAATTACAAGAAATTATGGAGCTCTATATGAAACCGTCACACCGTACACCTTCAATATATACAATTTTTGTCAACTGTACCTCAATAAAACTTTTAAAAGATTTTTAAATGTATATATTTAAATAAATAAGTAAAAATAAAGTGTGGAACTAATTTTTAAGGAGAGGGCAAGAGCCACCCAAATCATCACCATCTGCGGAAAAGGGGAGCCTGGGTGACAGTAAACCCAGGCTTCCCGGTGCCACATTCAAGGTCAACAGTCCAGAAGCCTCCTTACTTCCCACTTCAGCAGCCCCCTTCCCCCTCACCCCACCGTGTGCCCTTGCTCCCCTCTGCCCCATGGAGCCCCAAAGCCCGCCTTCCTCCACATCCTCCCAACTCCTCCTCCTCCTCCTCCAAAGGCCTCAAATCCACAGACAGCCCCCCTGCCCAGTCCTCCCCGAGGACTCGGCCCCCAGCCGGCTTCCTCCCCAGGGGGCCCTCAGCTCTGTACTGTCGTCACTGTTGGGGCTCGCGTCTCGTTCTAACTTGAGCGTGAGCCCCAGGAGAGCGGGGCCACACTCTCCGTCTCCTGTGCACACTGCCCGGGGCCTAGGACACGCCCGCAGGCAGCTGCTGTCCAGAGCACCGGCTGCCCGCTGGCTGTGAGCCACGCGAGGCGAGCTCGGGGAGCCCCTGAGAAAGAGCATGCCACTCCATCACTCTACCTGCAGACGAAACACCGCCAGGCAGAGAGCTAACACTGAGGCTCAGGACTGAACCCACGTGGCAACGCGGAACCAGACCATGTGCTTAGGCCACGACACAAATCCTCATCCCTAGTCCATTTGGTAGCACTAGTAAAATAGGAGAGATTTATAATTTCATTCAATCATATATCCAAAAAAAAGTACATGAACCAGAGAGGCTGTGACATGAGAATTAAAATAAGCAGATAAACTGAGTGGACAACTTACATCCCACATGACAAATCACACCCCTGGATTTCTGTCCCAGCCATGGATTGTAACGTCCTTGACCCACAGGACCTCCCATAAACAATAAACCTACACCAGATTAGAGTACCTGGAAGAGACCACCTAGGCACCCTCCTGTTTGGGGTATGTCCCCCCCAACCAACCTACAGCCCTTCTCCCTAGCTCTTGAGGTTTTCTATAGTTGGTATTATTCCCAAGGAGGGAGGCAGAAAAGGGACAGAGTCTCGTCCAAGGACAGTGACGGGGGAGCAGAGAGGACGGACACGCCACACTCGTGCCCACTCCCGCCTGCTCCCTCGAGCCGGCCTGCAGCCGGGAGGCCCAGGCGCTGTCCATCCTGGGTCAAAGGCTTCTCCACGGCCATCGGGGAGGGACAGAGATTGGGACAGAGACAGGGACAGAGGCTCGAACTCAACTGGGCCCAGACCTCCGAGGAGGAACCTCCCTACCACCAGCCGCCAGGTACCTTGTAGATGACGCCCCCTGTGGCAGAGCACGTCAGCATGTAATTCCCCTCCGAGTCAAAAGCAAAGAGCCGGCCCCGGGGGACCTGGACCTGCTTGTAGCCGCTGTAACCCGACAGCACGAAGGGGCCCGTGGCGTCAGCGGGGAGGCCATACTCGGACACCTTCAGGCCGCTCTTGTGGATGTTCCACTGGATGAACTGCAACGGCAAAGCACAAGCACGGCACTCTCAGCGGGCCGGCAACAGAGCCTCGGTCCGGGGAAAGGAGAGAGGACAGGCCCCGGGAAAGATGAGGTGGGTCCACAGGCCCCAGGAAAGGTAGTGAGATGACCACCCAGTCCCGACTCTTCCCAACACAACTTAAGCATTTTCTTAAGGGAAGAAAATCTAGAAAGAGTCAGCCACTTCACGTCAAAGCCTGAACTTTCTCTCTGGCCTGACTCCAGGAAAGGGAAAAGGCAGGCAACAGCCTTCGCCTGGATTCCCATCTCTCAAGCAAGGGCAATGCTCCAGTGATTGTTATTATTACTGTTGTTGTTGTTTTCATTATTAATA
The DNA here is from genome assembly GCF_949987535.1 of Balaenoptera acutorostrata. Lineage (NCBI taxonomy): Eukaryota > Metazoa > Chordata > Mammalia > Artiodactyla > Balaenopteridae > Balaenoptera > Balaenoptera acutorostrata. The sequence continues at coordinate 18,710,436 of NC_080070.1, read as the reverse complement.
TTACTGTCAGGGTTAGAACCCAACTAGATTTTTCTTAAAAATAGGACAAGTTCCGAATACACTTCCAGTTTCTCAGCAGTGCAATCAATGCAACACGAGCAATGAGGTATAAGCTGAGCTTCACGCTTTGTAGCGCAAACAGCCCTTTAGCCCACCCCAGGGACAGGCTACCTGGGTGTGACCACCGCTTAACTGAGAATCCTACTCAAATAAATAGGAAGTAGAGCTTTGATTTAAAAATCCCTTCTCATAGTTTTCAAATGAAGAAGTCATTTGGTAATTACTGCCTTCGTTGGATAATACAGGTGGATAGTATACAATCCAAAAGGTACAGGAGGGTACACATGAAAAGCTGGTCTTTCTCCCAGCTCTGCCTGCCCCAGCTCCCTTTCCAAGGATCCTAATGAATCCTTCCAGAGAGAATCTAAAGGGCGCACTTATTTTTACTTTTTTCCCCAGCTTCCTTTTTACATTTCTTGACTCTGTTTGGGTGAAACTGTCTGCAGCCCCCAGCCCCAGCAAGCTCTACATATCCATGCTGTGAGCACCCAATGACCAAGCTCACTGAAGTACATCCTGGCACCCCTGGGACCCCACTGAGTCAGGTGGGTCAGTGAGATGAGTCCTTTTTGCTACAACCAGGAGGAAGGATGTAGGTCTTCCCCTTTCATAAGAACAGTCAACTCCCACTGAACTCATTTAAACCTCACAAAGACCCTGTGAGACTGGTTACTATTTTCATCTTTGTTCTACAGATGACAAAACTGAGGCAGAGGCCCAAGGTCACAGAGCTAGTAAAAAGTACGCTCAGGACTGGAACGCAGCCCGTCATGCTATTCTGGTGCTCTCTAGAATCTCAGACGCCTAAGCCAGAGGAAGGGAGCTTCCTGACCCAAATCCCGTTCCCACCTACCTTCCCGTCCTCGCCAATGCTGTACACGGTGTTCTCATCGTAGCTGAACTCTACAGAGTAGACCTCCCCGCAGTGGGCCTTCCAGCTCATGGCGCACTCGTGCTGCTGCATGTCTGAGGCAATGAGACGCCACTAGGATTCCCGCCCAGGCCCTGGGGAGACATCTGCCCACAGCAGGAGGTACCTCTCACCCTCCCTCTGCCCCGTGGGTGGCAGAGGGCCTCCCAGACCCGACAGGAGTCACAGAGCTGACCCCTGGTGAAGAGTGGGCACTGAGTGCTTCATTTTACCAGTTCTCTCCTCCACTGCGCCTTGTCTTCTGCTAACCAATCTTAAACGGAAGCTTCTTTCACTGGGTCAAAAGTCAGGTTCGGGAATCCCTGGGTGGAGCCTGAGCTCATCTGGGGAGCCCGTAAGTCTAGGAGGACACAGAAGTCCTTCCTGGGAGGGTGCTGTAACTTCCCACCAGGGAGCCCTGGAGATCGGTTAAAGATACAGTCCCCAGGGCCTTCCCAGACCCTCTGACTCTGGTCTCCTGGAACAGGCCTGGCGTGAAGAGCTTTAAACAGCATGCCAATGACTCTGACGCACACCGTTCTACTGCTCTCACGGGGACAATGAAGTGGTCACACCAAGAGGACAGGACGGCACGACCCTCTCGTATCCTCTTGGATCTCACTCGGGCCATGAGGACTCAGATCCAACAGCTCAGGACTGGAGGACTGCTAAGCTTCACCCGCCCCGTGTCCACGGACACGGACCACGTGCAAGGTAATTAGGGGGTCCTGAAAACAGCAGACTCTGGCCAGAGTTAAGTGCTATTACAAGCATCCTGAACTGGGGTTTTGCAATAGCCTCTAGTCCAGCTGGCAAAAACCCAGCTCTCTTCCCCGGGGCATCTGAGGAGGGGACCAGGATGGCCGTGAGCACGCCTGCCTACCGAACAGCCGGAGGACACCATCAGCTGCCCCCGTGACCAGCAGGTTCCCGTTGTGATTGAAGGCTGTGCAGTTGACGGCAATGGGCTCCGGATCCAGGGAGAACTGGAGCTAGAAAAAGGACACACTAAATTTTAAAATGTAAGACGGTAATAAACCAAATTTCTAAACAGCTTCTGTTTGAAAGGGGGAAGGAGACCAAGACTGAGGAAGGGCACACCAGGGCATAAAAAGTGTCGGTAATGTCCCACTTTTAAACCGTGGTGGTAGGTAAGTGTTCATTTTACTGTTCTTCTCATTATTCCGTACACCTATGATTTCAATATTCTCTTCTATGTATTCAATATTTAACGAAACATTGAAAAATAACAAGTGAACATAAAATTACAAATCACGACAAGTTCTTAGCACAAACTAACCAGATTAAAAAGAACCTAATCAGACTGGGTGGGTATAAAGGGGCGCACCTACGAGATGCTGGAGGACAGATGTCAGCCGGATGGAGTGGGGTAGGAGCGCTCTCAAGAGGGGACAGCATGCAGGAAGGGCGCGTGGCTGCAGGACGAGGAGGACAGGCGGCACCAGGAGGCTGGAGCAGCAGGGAGGGCCAGGCCGGGCAGGGCTGCGGGGAGTGTGGATGGGAAACCTGGAGGAGCGGGAAGGAGCAGGACGTGCCCCGTGTCTGCCCATCCCCCAGGCGCAGTGTGCCCGGCGGGCAGGCGGGCGCCGTGGTGGGAGCTGTCCAGCAGCTGTCCAGCTGAGGGGCGCTAGCGGGCATGTCCCCGGAAATGGACAGAAGTGTTCAGACTGGAAACAGGTTTTGGAGGTGGAACTGACAATGTCTGCTCCTGGACTGACTTCAGGGTGAGGGAGAAGGCTGGCTCCAGAAAGGCACCTGGTTTCTCAGTGGGACGCATTTGCCAGGACGAGGGAGCTAGAGAGCAAGAACTGACGTGGCAGGGTGGCCCTGACTGGCTGGAGAGACCTGCGAGGCTTCCAACTGGGAACAGGAAGGCGCAGAAAGGCACAAACGGAACACTCGGGACACAGCCACCAACAAGACAGGGACACTTCAAGTGTCCGGTACCAGCAGGAAACAAGCTGCTGCACGTAAGGGCCTGACCGAAACTGATTCTCTCAAGAAACACCACTGCCTTTTAAACAGGTGAGTGTAAACAGCACTGAAGCTCTCAGGATTCAGGGTCATAGCTGTGAGCATCTGCTACTGTTCTGCCTGGGAAGGCATCCTCCGCTCCTGGGGAAGGTGAGCCACAGGCCCTGTGGGCAAGCTTTCTCAAGACGGTCATTTCTTAAGAATACACATGTGTCCCCACTGCTTCTAGCTGCTGCTGCAATTGTTATGCAATTGTAAGTTAAGAGGGAGTCAGAAGGGGACTCCAGTTGCCTCCTGAAAAATAAACCACTTGAATGCATACTACTAAGTGAAAGAGGCCAATCTGAAAATGCTGTCTGATTCCAACCATATGATATTCTGGAAAAAGCAAAACTATGGAGACGGTGTAAAGATCCACGGTTGCGGGCTTCCCTGGTGGCGCAGTGGTTGAGAGTCTGCCTGCCAATGCAGGAGACACGGGTTCGAGCCCTGGTCTGGGAAGATCCCACAGGCCGCGGAGAAACTAGGCCCGTGAGCCACAATTGCTGAGCCTGTGCGTCTGGAGCCTGTGCTCCGCAACAAGAGAGGCCGCGACAGTGAGAGGCCCGCGCACCGCGATGAAGAGTGGCCCCCGCTTGCCGCAACTAGAGAGAAAGCCCTCACACAGAAACGAAGACCCAACACAGCCATAAAAAACTTAATTAATTAAATTAAATAAATATTAAAAAAAAAAAAAAGATCCACGGTTGCCAGGGGTTGGGGGCAGGGGAGAAGACTACAAGGAGCACGGGGCAATTTTAGGGCAAATACCCTCTATGGCACTGTACGTGTCACTACACATCTGTCCCAACCCTTAGAACGCACCACACTAAGACTGAACCCCGATATAACCATGGACTTTGGGAGATTATGATGGTCAGTGTAGGCGCATCAGCTGTAACAAATGAGCCCCTCTGGTGGGGGATGCTGACAGCAGGAGAGGCTGTGTGTGTGGGCAGGGGGTATACGGGGAATCTCTGAAACTTCCTCTCAATTCTACTGTGAGCCTACAACTGCTCCAATAAAAGAAAAGAAAAAAAACTTTAAATATTAAAAAAAATTAAATTAAAAAATTTTAAATAAGCCAAAAGGGCCCGATCAGAGGCTGTGTGTGAACCCTCAATTTGCGGCATGATGCTGAACGACTTCGGTTGCTGGCAATCTGCCCCACTGGAGTATTACTACTTTTCAACACTTAAATGTTGAAACCTCCTCACAGACCAAAATGTTGACGAGCCCAAAGCAAAGAGTGAAGAGACCTCAGAAACAGGGGGCGGCACAGGCTGTGTGCCTGCCCGAGAGTGTGACCAGCCCCAGGGAGACCACGGGGCAGGCCCGCACCTGCTGCTTCATGGTTTTCGTGTCCCACAGCAGCAGCTTGCCAGGAACCTGGTTCGTGCCCTTGCTGCCGATGTCTGGTGCGGACAGGTCCACCTGGGCAGCAAGGCTCGGAGCTGCAGCTGAACAGATGAAAGAGGCCCCGCTGGGGCTACACGCGAGAGACAGGATCCTGCAACACACGTGGGGCCGGGTCAGGGCTCCGCCCGTCCACAGAGGGAGGGGGATCGGGGCTCGGAGGCTCGGCCAAGGCCAAGGTAGGCCCGCCGAGCACAGCAGCTGAGGGAGCGGCCTCCAGCGCACCTGGGCATATCATCGTTGATGCTGATTTCACAGAGGTTCTTCTTGGCTTCCGTGTCATAGAGGCGCACCGTCCCCACACCGCTGCCCAGCAGGAGCTGGAAGGAGAAGGGGCGGGAGAAGCGAAGGACAGCTCTGGGTCAGGCCCGCTCAGGGAGGCCCACTGGGGGGCCAGGCCCACCCCTGTGCGGTGGGCCAGGCTGCGGGGTGAGGCCTGCCTCCACTTCTCCAGCTAGTTCAGGGGAAATCCGGCTACAAAGGACCTCATTTAAAACTTAAAGACGTCACAGGTGACCTTGAACAGAAGCAAAACCACAAAAGGAATCTGTGGAATAGAAGCTCTATTGCTCCTCAGGTAGAGCTGGAAATGAGACCCTCTGCCCACCCTCCGTGTCTTCCAGTTTAAATCCCAGCTGCCCCAGTCCTGCCCTGTGGTCCCTGATCCACCACCACCTCCCTGGGCAGTGGCCCCAGCTGGTCACTGGGCTGGGTGACAGCCCCATTTGTGTGTCCTGGGGACAGCTCTGGCTCTGGGACTATAAAGGCCTCCAGAAAAAACAGAGGAGGCTATCCTTGTGATTTACTTGGTGAAAACTTCAAAGACAATAACGAGGACCGCCAGAGGAAAGCACCAGAAGCAGATCTGAGGGTGTCCCCCAGGAATATTCCCTAGAATATGGCCTCAGCATTCACCTAGCAAACTGACACTGGTACAGGGTAAGCCCCGAGATCCTAGTGCCCTAAGGATAATTCCTGCAGTTGTCAAAAATTATTAAAAAACAAGGTCTGGGGGCTTCCCTGGTGGCGCAGTGGTTGAGAATCTGCCTGCCAATGCAGGGGACGCGGGTTCGAGCCCTGGTCTGGGAAGATCCCACATGCCGCGGAGCGACTGGGCCCCTGAGCCATGGCTACTGAGCCTGCGCGTCTGGAGCCTGTGCTCCGCAACAGCAGAGGCCGCGATAGTGAGAGGCCCGCGCACCGTGATGAAGAGTGGCCCCCGCTCGCCGCAACTGGGGAAAGCCCTCACACAGAAACGAAGACCCAACACAGCCAAAAAAAAAAAAAAAAAAAAAGACACACTGATCCATATTTAAAAAAAAAAAAAAAAGAAAACAAGGTCTTCTCCTTGGGCTGCTGGGTATGATCCCCTCCAAAATGGAATACGGTGAAAAAAAAAAAAAAACCACTATAAATCAACTTTATCTCCTTAACTACAAATTCTATGTCAAATATTAAAGTCCAGAGGGAAAAAGCACACTGTGCTAACACCACTGTGGGAACCCCAGAATAGGACACACCCCCTCCGGCCTGGCGCGGGGAGGGGTCCCAGCAGGAGGAGGAGCAGCAGAGAAGGCTCCTGGTGGGTTGTCAGAAATGTGCAGGGACGGCAGGAGCTGGTGGGGAGAACAGGGAGTGAGCCGGTCTCTCTGCTGGAAGACGAAAAGCAAGCCAGACCACCGCACACAGGAAGAAGGCCTCTGCCATCGGACAGGGTCCCACTGCAGCCTAATTCCAATTCCTGTTAATCCAGTAACCTCCAGATAGGAGCCTGCTGGGACAGTCCTGGATGTGTGGTCCCTGACTTCCCAGTGAGAGAGAGAAGGGAGGGGCTCGTCTTGGAGGCCCCAACCAGGCCTGCGGTGCTGGAGCCCCTGGGGAGCGCCCTGGAGGGTTCTTCCCTTAGACCACAGGTCCAGCAACAAGCAAGACCACTCACCAGCCTGTCCCGCTTGGTGGCCCACTCTAAAGAGAGCAGCGGCGACTTGGAAATGGAGGATGCCTTGGTCTGCATGATGGGGTTGAAGGACCACACTTTGATGACCCCATCTACGTCTAAGCTGGCGACCCTCCTCCCCGAGCAGTCCACTCTAAGATGAGAGAAAGAAGGATGATGTTAGCATCCTTGCCTTGGTCCGCCGTCCTCTTCAGCGCACCCAGAGGATTGCTTTCCTGACTCTCCTGCTGAGAGTCAAATGCCCACACTCCAAGGACGGGCGTGAGCTACTTCTAGAAATATTCATTCATTCGTCTGTCTGAGAACGACTTACAAAGCATTTATTCAATATTATGTGCTGAGCCCTGTGGGCAAGGTGCACACAGCCCCGCCCTCGGCACTCCTGGTCTCTAGAGACTGAGAGCCTCCTGCGTCATGGCTCCGGAGCCCATCACGTCCATCAGAGCAAGGGATCACCTACCCTCTGGGCGTTACACCCCAGGATCAGGAGTGGAGAGGCTGACCCGGCCAACGGCAGCTCTCGGCAGGACCCCAACGGCAGCTGTCCAGCCCTCCTCTGACAGTTCAGGGGTGACCACGGTCCCTCGGGGCCATCCCACCCTCTGCGTCTCTGTTACGTCTCATCATCCTGCTTGCCACACCTTCACACGCACAGGCTGAAAACCGAGGCTTCCCGGGGAGCCCAAACCCCGGGCCATCAGCCTTTCCTCCAGAGGGCCCTGGCCCCGGCCGGCTGGCCCGACACCCACCTGCAGTGCATGATGGAGGAGTGGTGCTCTCCGTACTCCTCCTGCCCCAGCACGATGAACGGCTGCTCGGGGCGGACCCCCCCACCCTCAGCGCCTGCAGTGGGAGCCCGTGTCAGTGTCTCCAGCACCTCCACGTGGAGCTCTGGGCAGGGCTCTGCCTCCGGGCCACCAGCTTCAGGCTTCTTCTCTGCACACTGCACCAAGCAAAGGGGGCACAAGTCAGCTGTGAGGGGTCTGCACTGGGCCCAGCCATTCCCCACGTCTGGGGACACACTGCGAGATGTCTGGGACGCCAGGCCACAGCCCTCGGGGGAGGATCCTGGTGGTCTCGGGGTCTAGAAGAAAGAGCTCTGAACTACAAGAGCCTGCTCTGCTGGCGGCCCCTTCCTAGAGGCCCTGCTGCTCTCACAGGCCCTGTGGAGGGAGTGTGGGCCACAGGCTCCCGGCCACAGCTGACGAGACTCGGGGCACGCACCACCTTGACAGACCAGGCCAATGATAACAAGAATCAGTTAGTGAGTGACTGCCTACTGCATTCCAGGCACTACGTGAATATGGTTGATTGTCTCATTTAATGCTCCCCCCCCCAACCATTTCTGATCCTATTATTAACCCCACTTCACAGCTCTGGAAAGTAAGACTGAAAGCAGAAGTTAAATAACTTGCCTAAGATCGAGAGCTGGCCCGGGGTAGGATGCAGATGTGGAGCTGGGTCAGTCAGAGGCAAGCGTGGCCCCTCGCCAGTGCGCTGCCGTGCCGACCAGCACCTCCTCCTGGGAGAGGGGTACTGAGAGACTGGGGCGACGGGCCAGGCACAGAGACAGCCCCGAGCACAGCAGCAGAGCCAGAGCAAGGCGGGGCACCACGTGGCACCCCACACACCCTGCCACCCGGGAGGGCGGCAGCCGCCCATCTCTGCTGCAAGTGTTGGCCATCACGGTTACTATCTGCTCACCCAGACATAACCCAGGCCAGGGGGCACCAGCCAGGGCACTCTCTACCACCCGCGTGGTTCCTGAGGCTCCTCTAAGCACTCCTTGGGGTCCCAGAAAGAGCAGTTCTACAGCAAAAATAGAATGGAATGGAATGGAATAGAACAGAAAAGAAGAGAAGAGAATAAACAGAGAAACAGAGACCTCCGAGCTCAGAGAGGTACCTTACGGGAGTGGCTGAGCTCAGGTGCACCTCTAATCCTACAGCACAGAAGGATTTGAGATCCGAGCCGTAAGGGTCTACGCTATCGAACCAGAACCAGCACAGGGCTGCTAACGCCAAAAAATGCCTTTAAAACAGGCAAGTAGCCTCAGTTAGGAGATACATGGTCAACAAGGTGACTTAGGCAGTAAATCCCTTTTGCCTTCAATCCAGAGTATTTGACCAAAACAGAAGCAGCTTATACCACCAGGAAGAGCAGACCCCAACCCATATTCACTAGTGAGAGGAGTCCCTGAGCTCACATGGCAAGGGCCCTGGGCCGCAGCACGACGCTGTGTGGACACGTGGCTCTCGGGGCAGCGGCTCCAGCAGGGAGTGCAGGAGAAAGTGATCCTGTGATTGAGCAAGTCTGGGAGATGCTGGGTTAAACCAAGGGAAACAGGTCTCTCTCCCACCGACTCTGAGTGCCCGTGACATGCTAACATGCACAGTTAACCTAAGGGAAGGACAGAGCATGCAAGGGGTCCCAAACCAATTGTGCACAGAGCTCATCTTCTGGGAACATTTTCAGAGGCCTGCATTTTATGGCCCCTGTTTAGGGAAACTACATCAGGAAGAGGGATCACTGGAGAGCCAGGTGGTTTTGGAACAAAACAACCAAAGTGCGAGCAATTAAACCCAGATAGGCAAAACCACACTCTACACAGCAGAAGAAATCAAGAGAGTTAAGAGCAGGTCCTACACTGCCCCCCCATTTTCCATGGCTCTCCATCATGTAGCTGCGTGGTGTCCCTGCAGGCGTTCGTGAGACGCCAAGGCCAAGCCATACCTGCAAAGTCATGGAGAAGAGCTCCTTCCGTTCCTTGCCATGGTCCTGCAGGCGCCGCTGGCGGTGCTGTGACCAGCTGGACTCCCCAGTGGCCAGCCCGCTGAAGAGGCTCTTCCCATCCTTGGGTGCGCATGCTGGTTCCCTACCCTTGGTGCTCTGGAGGACGAGACACCAGGCTGTGAATAGTCTCTTCCTACCTGGGCCCAGGCCATGACACCTGGGCCAGGAGGGGAGCAGGAGCCAAGGAGTGGACTCTACCCTTACTCCTGGGTAAGGTTCCTCCCCGGCCATGCTGAGAGGTAGTTAAAATGTTACTATGTCAGCCCATGAGCAAAGTCAAGGGCAAAACATAAGCAGGCCGGACCTCCTCCTTTCTGTTCCCCACTCCCCCATCCTGAGAGGACAGGTCCCCAGCACTCCTCCACCTGCCACACCTATCACCTGAAGGTAATACATATATATCTCCTTGATCTAAGTGGAACAGTTACCTTTATTTAGCTTAGCACTTACTAAGTGACAATTATGAGGCAGATCAGGCCCTACGCTGGGTGTTACGAAGATTTACAAGCAATTATATGTTTGGGCAATACAGCAAAAAAATTATGCAAAATAAAATCACCCCTCTGGAGGGAAAAAGGAACACAGTACCCTCTTGTTTTGGGCCAAGTGCATGACTAAACCAGCCAATGATAACAAATATTGAGGTATTTGGAAATGATTACTAGGCAACCAGAAAGTCTTAACAGAAATTGTTGGAAACTCAAGGCCTTTTGAGCAAGATAAATTGGACAAGAGAGAAATTGGCATCTTCTGGCTCCTTTTCATAGCAAGAGAGATAAAGTCAACCAAGGTTACAGCAAATGAACTCAGTAATTCCCACTCCTATAGAGACTGAAGATTCCTAATCTAGAGCTTTTTAAAAAGGAGCTGCCACCTCATCACCTTTCCAAATTATCTGTCTGGTTTCATTTTTTCCACCCTTATTCCCACAAATTGTGATGGTCACACTCCTACCCCCCCCCAACACACACCTTTTTTTTTTTTTTTTTTACACTCTTAGCAGAGGGATAGGATGCAAACAGCTGCTCTGGTTTGAGACCAACCTCCTCACAAATCATTTGTACACAAGTCCTAAGTAAAGAGAATAAACTCAACCAAAGCCTATTTGTGGGCTTCTAGTTCTTCTACTGGTTATTTTTTTATGTTAACACTAAACAACTTAAAATGATTAACATATGTTCCTTGGGACCCCGGAGTCATGTGAACAGTTAAGAAAGGAAATTTTAAAGGCTATTAGTTTACCTGGAGCCTAACTGGGGCTGACCTACACAGGACTGGTTATTTTTGGTTTTCTGACTGAGGCGACCTCCATTGGTATCTACTTGTGCTTGTAACAGATGTTTTCTCTAGGAAGAGTATTTCATTCTCTGAATTCTGACTTATTTTGGGAAAAGTAAAGTTCTTAGTTAAGATTTTTAAAAAATAACCTAAGAAGAAAACCAACAACAATAATACCATCAATACATATCACTCATTGAGCATCTACCATATGTAAGGTGCCATGCGAAGAACCTTACAAACATTCCCTTAAAGATGAGGCATTATTTTAACATGGGGAGCAGATGTTTAGAGAGGTTAAGTTACTCGTTTTACACAGGGAGAACTGGACAGAACCGGAATTTACATCCAGATCTGACAGCGGCCCCAAACTCTGAGAAACCTGAAGAAAGAAAAACCATGATGGGAGCACATGGAAGAAAGTGACACTGAATAGAAAAGATAAGAAGAAATGTCATAATCCTGGAGCAAAATAACAACCAAGATAAGGCCCTTCTCTCAGTGGTTCCAGCCGTTCTTGAGAAGTATCCCGTGGTCCATGGAACACTGAATAGGTCCCACAGTTTTAGAAAGTGGAAGATGACTCCTGTTACCTTCCCAAAAGTAAGAGGTGGTCCTGAGGTAACCATGGTCCCTCACACAGTCCCGGGGTGGGCAGTGGGGTGGGGGGTGGTTCACTCCCTAGGAGGAGATCCAAGGATGCCAACCTTCATTACACAAATCTATTAATTCCTCCCTGTATCTACTGATCCAGAGGGCAAACTGCTCAGACTAAAGAATGCCACGGGGGAGGCTATACTTATATCAGACCAAATAGACTTTAAGCCAAAGACTGTAATAAGAGACGAAGAAGGCCATTATATAATGATAAAGGGGTCACTCCAACAAAAGGATATAACATTTGTAAATATTTATGTACCTGACATCAGAGCACCTCAATATATAAAGCAAATATTAACTGACCTGAAGGGAGAAATAGGCAGTAGAAAATAGTAGTAGAGAACTTCAATACCCTACTTTCACCAGTGGATAGATCATCCAGACAGAAAATCACTAGGGACACACTGGACTTAAAACTGCACTTTAGACCAGATGGACTTAAGAGACATTTACAGAACATTCCATCCTCAAGCACACATGGAACATTCTCCAGGATAGATCATATGTTAGGCCACAAAACAAGTCTTAATAAATTTAAGGGCACTGAAATCATAGCAAGCATCACAATGGATGAAACTAGAAATCAATTACAAGAAGAAAACTAAAAAATTCTTAAATATGTGGAGCCTGAACAACATGCTCCTGAACAATCAATTGGTCAAAGAAGAAATCAAAAGAGAAATCAAAAAATATCTTGAGACAAGTAAAAATGTAAACACAATATACCAAAACTTATGCAAAAGCACTTCTAAAAGGGAAGTCTGTAATAACACCTACATTAAGAAGAAAGACCTCAAGTAAACACCCTAACTTTACATCTCAAGGAACTAGAAAAAGAAGAATACATGAAGCCCAAAGTTAGTAGAAGGAAGGAAATAACAAAGATCAGAGTGGAAAACAATGAAATAGACTAAAAAGTCAATAGAAATGATCAATGAAACTAAGGGCTGGTTTTCTGAAAGTTAAACAAAATAGACAAAACTTTAGCTTGATTTACTGAGAAAAAAAGAGGACTCAAATAAAATTAGAAATGAAGAATTCCAAAACACGTCTCCAAAAGCTCTAACATTTCGATAGACAAGACAAAAGAAGAACTGACAGCAGAGGCCATGTTTTCTGGACTTCAAAGGCAGCTATGGGAACTCCACAGCCAGCTATAAAAATAGTGCTGAGAGGAAGAGGAAGATCAGCTTCCAGGGTTGATGGCTGTTTTCCAAAATAGTGGGATCCTGGCAAGCAAGGAAGTCTCGAACAGCCTGGCACAACTATGATTCAGGTTTGACAGATTTATCAGCCTGACCAAGAGATCTTTAAACTGGATATTTGAGAAGGAAAAGAACCCATTTAATACTGCATGCATTCCCAAAGAAAGTACACAGACCACAGGGGTATCCCACCTTGGAACCAAAGGTTGGGAAGGCTGCAGAGCAGGGACAGGCACTTGGTGGCACACCTGTCTTTCCTTACTCACCTGCTACACCTGATAAGTGGTGTTTTTTCCTTTTCCAACACGTGGTTTTAAAAGTGCTCAATTCAATTGGCCCAAACTGATGGAATAGAGAGGCTCAGGATAGACTTCAAATTCCTCTAGCTGACACAAAAGCCACTTGTAACCCTTCCCCAGCAAATACATTACAACATTAAGAGGAACAAAAGCAATGTTTCCCTGTCAAGTCAAGACGGCAAGGAAGTTGTCCAGTTTATCATTAGGTTGGGGGCTGGACAGTACTCTGAAATGAAAATTCACACAGGCATTAACATAAGGCACTGCAATAAATTAAGAAGAACTGTCTTTATAATGATAGGGTAGTTTACACCAAAAGAGCTATAGACCTAAGTGTGACCTATCAGATCCTGCTAGAGAGAGCTTCTCCTTAAACTATATCTAAGTTATTTACGAAAGAAGGGCAAACATCAAAAAAAAACACTAGCATGCTAAAAGCTGATGAATGCAGCCATCCACCGAACACCTAAATAAGTAAGTTAAGGTAAACTTGTGTCTAGCTACAAATGCATATAACTTAAGTAAATGTTCACTGTGATACAACCGGTAATTGAAAGTTTTATTTTAAGAGCAAACCTCATAAAAATCTTAACTACTGGATTCAGATAACATTCCAACAGTCCAAATTATATTGTCATATTCTACCGTAATCTACCTGTCTCCTACAGTTCAGGAGAGGTATCTTCACCTATGTTTTATCATTTGACCTCCTTGCTTCTCACTCTAGGGAAGGATCTAAATTCATTTTCGGTGGCCTGAATACAGCTTACCAGGCAGTCATCCAAATGGAACAGAGAACAAGTTCCAGTAATTTAGGCTCACCTGAAGCAAAATAAAGACACCCAGAAGACAAGCCCTAGTAACACAGAAATTGCAGAATGAAAGACGGGGAAGAGGGCTCCCTTTTCCCCATCCTGCTAAGATCCATGGAAACAGCCCCAAGGGCAGCATTCTTACTGCTGATGTCACGGGAGCTATAAGGTAGTTTGATACTAATAAGAGTTACAAACACAGAAGTCTGTGGTCGCTTTGCTTTCTTTGCATTACAGCCAATCAGCCGTTATCTCTATAATAACCATAATTCCCCCTCACAGTCCCAAACTGACTGAGTAGTTATGGAAGGAGTGGAATTATAACTGGAGGGGAGGATGGGGTAAAACTGCAGTGGGGGAGCCTGCTGAGAGGTGCCCACAGGGGCTTCTGTCACAGAGATCCCAGAAGAGCTTAGGAATTGTGGTTTTACATCTACTTCCATGTGTTTCTAAAATTTTGCCTCCGGATTCATATTGAAAGCACAGAGAGTGTATCGCCATAGACTCTACATCTATAATTTTATGAACTTTTCAGTGATAACAACAACAGTTACAGTGACCGATCACAAGTGGGTAAAATGCTGATGTGATTGAAACTTACAATGCTATGTATAAATAATATTTAAAATAGGAAAGCCTATCATTTTATGTATTGCTAATTTTTTTTAAAAATTTATTTTTTATTTATTTATTTTTGGCTGTGTTGGGTCTTCGTTGCTGCGCACGGGCTTTCTCTAGCTGCGGCGGGCGGGGGCTACTGTTTGTCACGGTGCATGTGCTTCTCATTGCAGTGGCTTCTCTTGTTGCAGAGTGCAGGCTTCAGCAGTTGTGGCATGCAGGCTCAGTAGCTGTGGCTCGCGGGCTCTAGAGCGCAGGCTCAGTAGTTGTGGTGTACGGGTGTAGCTGCTCCGTGGCATGTGGGATCTTCCCGGACCAGGGCTCGAACCCGTGTCCCCTGCATTGGCAGGCGGATTCTCAACCACTGCACCACCAGAGAAGTCCCAGTATTGCTAATTTAATAACACAACTCACGTTGTTTTGTTTGCTTATTAAGAGTAAAAAAGAAAGAAGGCGCTCTGGCATGGTAGTAGTGAGGAAAAGACTACGAGCTTAATATGCACTAACGAAGCCACGTGGCTGATTAAAAAACCAATGTCATTTTCTATTGCGTTAAAAGCAGTATAGCATTAAAATCACAGGAAGTGATCATACAGCTAACTGCATTTGCTATTGGTAAGAGAGCATCTTGAACTGTAAACTCAAATTTGGCCATCGATTGTATAGAGGAATTTAAAAATTAGAATGTCCCCCCTAGAAGAAGAGAGCCAGAATGGTGAGGGGTCTAGAAATCATGCCACATGAGTAAACAGTTGGGCAGAAAGGAAGGAATGAACATAGTACTTAGCCTGGAAAAGACAGGAAGGGTTGTCCTAACCAGAAGCCTTATTCTAATAGCTCGAAGGCAAAGCTAAGATCAGTGAGTAAAAATCATAGAGGTTTCAACTAACAACTTTCAAACAGGCAAACATCCCACACGTACAAGCAGTGACCTCCCCAGCACAGGAGGCAATCAGTCACAGGACGTGCCCTCTCTCAATAGGAGCGTGGGCCACATGACCTTTAAGCTTTCTCCAACTCTAAAATTCTGTGATTTTTCTTGAACCTCAAGTATACTAGTTATCTTTAGAACTGAAACATCACTGCTGAGTCAAATATATCAGTAAAAAAAACGAGTGACCCAACCACTGGATTTTTCAGATTGCAGACATTTATCATCTCCATTCAGGAAATGGAAAGAAGCCTGCCTCTGCTCTGTTAACCTGCCACACGGTGACCCAAGCTTTGTTTGAATATATTTCAGAGGTAAAGGAAGGCATGTTTTCTGCAAATTACACATTCTTGCCTTTGTCTCCTGAACAAGAACCAAACAAAAAATTTCCAATCCCATTTCACCCTCACCATAGGACACCTTAGTGCCTGAACACGTAAACATAAAGCCACAGGCGTAAGCCCAAAGACCCCGTCTCCGTATTTTCTTTTAAGTTAATGAAACTGAATTTCATCATTTCATGCACATTTTAAGGGACGTAGCATTCCATACGTCATCTACTACACTTATAAAATCTTGCACAGTGAAAGAGATTTGCAAAGCAAACCGTAAAACTTACTCAGCCACATTCTACAAAACGGCAGTTCTAATTCTAAGGTTTTGAACTTCAAAAAAAACAGTCGTAGAATAACCATGACTGGTTTTTGAGACCCCGAACCCACTAGAGGCTAAGGTTGCAGTTATTTTGCATTGCTGCCACTTTAGGTCTCAGAACTGACTTCCCAGCTACAACAACTACAACTAAAATGTATTGCGTGCTTATAAACTGCCAGGCACTGCATATACCAAGGGCTCTCATATCAGCTCAAATAACTCTGCCGCTAGGGAGTGAACGCTGTTTTCATCATCCCAAGTGAAGTGGGATGAGTTTAAGCAATCTGCGCAAGGATGATAAACAAGGTACAGTTGCCTGACTCCAAAGCCCACGCTCTTTCTTCCCTGATGTCCTGCTCAATGTCTGCACTTCAACAACAGTACAGAACCCAAGTGCTGTGCTAAAAGCCCCGACGTCCCAATGGCAGCCTTGGGGCGGACCCCTTTCTCCCCAAGCAGCCCCACGCTGCTGCCTCACTTGCAACTGTCCTCAAGCCGACGGTGGCAGGAGAGGAAGGCAGAGGTGATGACAACTTACTGTATCTGCGACTAATAAAAATATATTAAAAGGGAAACAGTCCCTACCCGAGCAATAAGGCATAACTATGGGCCTGTTAAAGTTTCACTCTGGCCAGCATTTCTGAAAGCAATGAATTCTGACCATCTCTGCTCGGAAAACTACTCAATTTTGGACATATGCTGGCATAAAAGAAATTCTCTTGCAAGCTTCTATAAAAGTGAAAAATAGCAAAACTCCTTTGCAGAATCAGGAACTTGTAAAAGAAATACTACACTGGATTTAGAAGTAACTTTAATTTAGTCTTCATCGACAAGCTACTTTATATCACCAAAAATCTAAAAGCCCAGAATTGCTTGAATTCACACTTGAGTAGGCAAAGCGCAGTCATAAGCACTCATGAGCTAGAGGACATTTATGAGAAATGGGAAGGGGCCCTTCAGGGCATACTTCCTCTTGTCACCATCCACCCTCCACCTGCAGGTCCTAAGGGAGGGTGGACAAGTCCCCACCTGACGAGTGGGATGTCGGAGGCCTCCTGGCGAGAGTTAGAAAGGCAGGACTTGCACTAACCTGGCCGCCAGAGGACTCCTTCCTGGCCGAGCTCTGGGCCTGAGGCGGGGCCTGGGCAGGCAACAACCTTGAGGGGCTCTTCTTACTCTGAGGCAGCAGCGAGGACAGGAAGCCCACGCGAGGCGACTGGGAGAGGGAAGCGTTCCTCTGGCTGCACACCATGGCTCTGGAGAAGCAGACACAGCACAAGGTCGCGGCGCTGGAGGGGGAACCTGGCGGAACCCGGGGCACCGACCTCCCAGGCTATGGATGCTGCCAGTGACCAGGGCCTTGGCCAGGTTCGCACGCCTGGGCCTTAAGGCGGCATGATGCTTGGTGCTATTGTTGTACGAAGGGAGCCAGCAGCCTAACTGGCACAGCGGTGAAGGCTGAAGGCTGCGGCTCTTCTTTGAGGGCCGTGGTAATGCTCAGAGCAGCGCTGTCTAATAGCCACTGGTCACATGTGGCACTGAGCACCTGAAACGTCTTTAGTCCAAATGGAGATGTGCTGGAGGCGTAAAATCCACACTGGGATTCAAGACTGAGCATGAAAAAGAGTGTTCAATATCTCATGAATACTTTGTTTATATTCATTACATGTTCAAACGACATTTTGGGAAAGTTGGGCTAAATGAAATGTATCATTAAAATTAGCTTTTTTTTCCTTTTTTTAACATAGCTACTAAAAATTTTTAAGTTCGATTTTTGGCTTGCACTTTATTTCCATCGGAGGGCGCTAGCTCAGAAACTAGAGCAGTTTCATCTGCTGCAGTACTTGGCCACATGCAGGTTTGGAATCTGACTGCCTGGGTTTGCATCCTGACTCACCAATCGCTAATTCTGTGACCTGTGGCACCTACGTCTCTTCAACTGCTATGATTCTCATCGCCTGGGTTTTCGGCTGTAACTAGCTGTTTTTTTAAGGTTGCACAAATACCTCTCTTCCAACCTGCCTACCTTTCCAAACCCTGAGACAAGAGCATGCTTCTACGGAGAAATGCATCCAACCTGTGGTTGGCTATCATGTCATCCAAGAGGCGCTCCTTTCAGGGCACAGAAACTTCCCAGGGCTTCACGAAAGCAGCTGTGATTATTAACCCAGGCTGCACACATCTGGATGTGCAGGCCGCTGGAAGAGCAGGCCTAGAGGCTGGGAGGTAGGGGACAACTAGAGGACCAGGGGCCCTTACTCAGAAAGCTCAGACAAGAACAGTGAGCACCCGGGAGGCTCCTGGCAATTGCACGTCGTCGCCGGGAGGAGGGGAGAGCACAGGGGACAGAGGCGCGGAGGGGGCGCGGCACACACTCACAGTTCCGAGTCCCCCAGGCGGTCCATGTTGGAGACATAAGAAGGCAATCTGTGCTGGACTAAGGCCTCTTCCTCTTCTGGCTGTTGCTCCTCTTTCTTCAGTCGGTGGATTTCAGCTTGCAGTGCAAACAGCTGCGTAGAGGTGGGGGTGAGTAAGATGGGGATCTCACCCGGCCTTCCCTCCCCTGGGGAAGGTTAGACCTCCCGTCACATCCGAAACCCAGCCACACTGGCTCAAAGGCCACTGGCCCTCAGCCTCGGAGTGCCTGTCTCACTCTCTGCAGACTGGAAAAATGGGTGAGGCTGCTGTTACTTGACTACAGGGAGGTGAGAAAATTAAAAACCGTTAGATATACAAAACCCACTTTTTTTTTTTCTTTTCATCATTTGACTCGCTTCTTCCTGAATTCAGTGAGAAAAACAGTTCCACCCAATCCTGCTTTGCTCTTTGGAATCTACAAAAATCAGACTTTGGAATTCAAATGGAAAAAAAAAAATTTTAAATGAAGCTCAGCATTTTTGACCTTTTGCCTGAAGAAAATTATACACACACCCCCAAACCCAAGAATCTTAAACCCCCAAATCTAAACAGCTTATAACCTTCCTTTTTCTAAAAAATCCTCCCTTTTCTGAAGATGTGTCAATCTCAAGGTTAGAGAAATGCTCCTCAGGCAAATTGTAAAGGCAAATGTGGGTCCCCCGGAGCTATCATTTTACCAAACTAGAGAAACCTAGTTTCCCTTAGCTGAGAACAATTAAATCATATCTGGGCTGTAAACAATACAGATGTGGGGACAGGTGGAAACGCACTAGGGGTGGGAAGCAGACGTATGAAAGCAGGTTAGATGTAAGGTGACGTCAATGCATAGAGTCTTTTTCCTCTTAAAAGTTTACTCCTGTTACTGTGTTGTTTGCGCTACGTGACTTACAACATGAGCCTCACCTCTGGTTTTCAAAGACTTGTCACGTGGCCCCCAAATCCCCAACACTGCCTTTCTGGTGACTCACTTTCACCTGAGATCAGTGCTTTCCTCTACTGAAATCAGCCCTCCATGGCTACTACCTAATTTTACACATGAAAAGCAGAAGTACTTCCCAAGGAGCAAGCACTGTTCGCAACAAACCTTCTGGCGCAGAACTTCATTTTCTTCCTGAACCTGGTTGGTCCGCTGGCACTCTGCATCGAAGTTCAGGATCACAGGAACCGGTGCACCAAGTTAAAGAATAAGCCTGCCTCTTAATCAACTTGACTGTGGTGACTATGTCACGATGTGTACGTACACCGAATCATCAAGTTTTATACCTTAAATATATACAATTCTTAATTGTCAATTATACTCCAACAAAGCTGGGAAAAATAGCCAATCAAAATATATATTCTAAAATAAAATTAGTCAAAAAATAAGAATAATAAAAATAAAATTCAAATCAAAAAATATATTCTGTCACAAACTCTGCAATAAGATAAAACAATTCAATACAAAAAAAAGAAAGAATAAGGCCTGCCTGCAAAACGATTAAAAGCCCTTCCCAAACTCTTGACACCACACCAACACCCTTGAACATGACACAGAGTAAAGACTCTGTGCTCTGGGCTCCTCACAGCTTTATGAATAGTCTCTCCCTTGACACCGGGCCTGGCCTGACTTCCTTCAGAGAGACTCACAGACACATGACAACCTGCCTGGCTAGCCCACAGAGAGGACATAAATCCAAACCTGACGCTTTCTCCCAAATGCCAGCAGTAAAGGGCTAGTATCCTGAGGGCTTCACAGCCAGCCTAAGCTTTAGTGACATGGAGCAAAAAGCCAGCCCAGCGGCCAGTGGCTCTGCGGGCACACCACCAGCTGCTCCACCAGCTGGGCAGAAGGGCTGGCCACTCGCCTTTCCCCTCCGCAGCTTGAGCCTCTCCCTGGCAAAGGTTCAGACTGAGAAGCAAGCTTTCTGCAGATTGCCACCCTAGGAGCACCCACATTCTAGGTCACGGTGTCAGTCTTTCCAGACCACAAACAGCTTCAGTCCAGAGGAGCACAAAGCAGGCAGGGCCTCAGTACCCGGGAAGCAAACGTCCCTAGAGGGCCCCCGGGGTCAAGCCGTAACTGCCTCTGGGCTGGGCCCCCTGTTAGGTTTGTCTGAAAGCCCTCGGGATGAAGAGCAGCAGCAGAGAAAAGGCCAAGCTGGCACGGGCGTAATTCACACTCACCACAGCACAAAAGGAAACACTCCCTTCCTACCCCCACCAGAAGACGTTCCTCCCAGAGCCAAAAGGAGATGGTGGATGGGCCTCCACACGTCCAGTTTATCAGTAACTCACCAGACAGCCCCATTCAAACCAGACTCCCTTCTCCTCCCGCGGGATTCCTGCTAGAGAGCAAGAGTGAGCGAGGAGGGTGTCCTGGGCTTTCCACGACAAAATGGTAAACACGGTAGGCTGTAAATTATTTACATCCTCTCTCTTAAATATCCACACCTATATTCTTCAAGCTGCTCTGTCCTCTGACAAGTCAAGGGACCCTGAGGTCATTATAAAGACAGTGACCCAGGCACTAACACAGGGAGGAAGTTCCAGCCCTAGAAGTGTTCTCACCTGCTACCTAATCCCAACAAAGGCAAGTGAATCCTGGGGGGCACAGGGCATGCACAAAGGGTGCTCTCGAGGTTGGCCGGTTTCGCTGCAAAGCAGCTCTGCACTGACCCCTGCGTTTGCTGAGAGAGTCCCTATTTGAGGGCTCCTATCCCCCCACTGCTAGTACAGTCCCCACCCACACATGTCCACTATTCAGCAGCAGAGCGGCAGAACTAAGGATTACAATTCCCGGCCTATGATCTCCGGCCTACCGATCAAAATAACCACAATCTGTCCAGCCTCCTCACGTGACACATGACAGTGATCCTTGGGCATTTTGTAGAAGAAATGACTGCATTAAGAGCAGCGGCCACTGATCACGCTGTCGGGCTGCCTCAGCCTGGGCCCCCAGCCCCGGGCAGCTGAGAGGATATGCATGCACTGAAACAGGACGCTCAGGAAGTTGTGCAGGGACACGATGAAGGTGTCGGCCCACTGGCGAGAAAAGTAGGCAGCAAAGATGGGGTTGGTGTCTGGGGATGGCAGGAAGGGCAGGACAAACCAATCCTTCCACTCGGCCTGGTTCTGGAGCTCCGTAGCCTGCTTTGCAAAGAACTCCTGAGCCTTGTCATTTCTGTTTGTCTGCCAAGACACAGAGGAGGTAGCAAGGAGGGGGAAGAGACAGAAGTCCAGAGGTAAGAATCTTCACCACCGCACAGCAGAGAGCCTCTGAATATCGGCCTGCTGGGTAAATGGCCAAACATGATCTATAAACTCTATAAAATCAAAAAAATCATCACACTTTTCTCAAGTTCCTTGTAACTTCAAAGAAGCTGGTTTAAACTAAAGTCCTGAGGGACCTCCCTGGCCGTCCAGTGGTTAAGACTTCACCTTCGAACGCAGGGGGTGTGGGTTCCATCCCTGGTCGGGGAGCAAAGATCCCACATGCCTTGGGGCCAAAAAACCAAAACATAAAACAGAAGCAAGATTGTAACAAACTCAATAAAGACTTTAAAAATGGTCCACATCAAAAAAATCTTCAAAAAATTAATAAGTAAAATAAAATAAAGTCCTGATGATAAATACCATCCTAAAAATTAATTCCTAGTTGATTTTCAAATAATCTAAGTGATTTACTCCCCCAGGTGAGCCATAATCTTTATTACTCAAACTTTAACCCAGCTACTTATATTCTTCAAAACACCACCCAGGCTTACGTGTTTGAAACAAGAGGGGAAATAGGAATGAGGAAGACAAGTCCAATCATCTACAGATGAGAAGGAGAAAAAAAGTAGGAACACAGTCAAAAATAATTTGCACTGTGACTGTTTCACCCTTTCCCAGGAGTAACAGAGAGAGCTGTCCCTAGGCGTTAAAAGAAAATCTATTTCTGGATCAAAGAACTCTCTCCACCAAGAAATCCCTAAACCCAAAGCACCTGGATTGTGTAGACGAGATAAAAGCGGAACAGGCTGGTTTTCAGCTTGTTGATGGTGGGTCTATACATATCCTCCAAGCGGCTGAAGAGCCGACGCTCCAGGTAGTTCCAATAATCCCGAAGGGCAGCCAAGTCATACACCTGCATTAACTGCTGCAGCTGGTCCACAATCTTGTCCACCTGGTGAGAGAAGGATGCGATGGAGAAGGCATTGAAGGACGGAAGGGAATTCTCTCATCATTCCACAGAGTTAATACAGCTTTTTCCTCTTGCTGTGGCTTCTGGATGTTAAAAAAATTTTTTTCTTTAAGTTAGCAATCTATAAAACTTTCAAAACACAGTAACGTAATAGCTTTTAGGTTTTTTTCCTGATGTTAGATACGTGTTTTGACCCTCTACCAAGCATGGAAATTGCAGGTGTAAAAGCACCCTGGCCCAGGAAGAAGGAGATCTAAGTCCAGGGCCTGGATCTGCCTCTGACTTACTCAGCCACCTTAGCAATGTCACTTCAACTCTCTGGTCTCAGTTACCTAAGATTTCAAAAAGCAAAAAAGACAAGAGTGAGACAGTCTCCATGCCCCTCCTCCTAACTCCTCCATTCCAGGATTCCAAGGCTCATGGTGAGATGTACTGTCTCCTTCAAGTCCTCAAAGCACTCCCAAAGTCCTGGCAGCTGCTCAGAGAGTCAGCCAAAGGAGTCACCTCCTTGTGAGGAGCAATCATACCAGAGTGAGTACACAAGATGGAAAAGCTTTTGAATATTGATACCATTCCAATACACCCATTTTATAGATCAGGAACACTGAGGCTCGGACAGCTGAAATGATTTGCTTTTGCCACCACCAAGTAGCCACTAACTTCGGCAAGACAAGAACCCAGGTCTCCTAACTCCCCTCCAGTGTTCTTGCTGCTAGCTCACTGCCTCTCTCAATTCACCTGCCAACACCAACTGAAACCAGCAAACATACACACAAATCACACACATATAAATTCCAAGAACTTCTCAACAGAAAATCATGTCTGAGCAGGGGAAGTATGTTTTCAAATGCACAACCAGGTCTTCCTCAATTGTGAAGCAAAACTGCCAATGAGTCACTGATAAAGCCGTTTCAAACAAACAGATACTTGAACCCAGCTAACATGTTGGGCTGCAGACCCCTTTGTTCCCAAGGCCATTGGAAGCCAACTTCAGAATACTTCTGCTGCCAAAAACCCAACCATCTACCCCACGTTAGCTCCTAAAACCTCATCGCCATCCTGACCAATGACTGGCCAGCACCTGCTGAGAGGCTGGGGTGGAGAAGGGAGCCCCGGACCAGGAGTCAGGGCACCTGGGCTCCAGCCTCGGCGATGCTCCTAACTCGCTGGGCAACTTCAGGCAAGTCACGTCCTCTCTCAGGGCCTCAGTTCCGCATCTGTCAAGCGAATGCCGGACGCGCTGATGTCGACGGTCCCCCTGGCGCGGTGACAGCGCCGCTCCCGCCCCGGAGGGCAGTGCTGGGGGAGAGCCAGCTCCGGGCTCCCTCGGGGCCGCCTCTGCCCGCGCCGCGCCCGCCGGCCCCTCACCCGGAACCCCTTCTCCTTGTCCGCCTTGATCTCGGCGTCCAGCTGCCGCAGCGTGTGCGTGAAGCCGCGGAAGAGCAGGTACTCGCGAACCAGCTCGTCTGTGCGCTCCACTGCCTCCGCCATCTCTGCGCCAGCGCCGTGAGGGGCCGCGGCGGACCAGGGACGGAGGGGCGGGGCCGAGGCCGCGCGGGGCGGGGCCGGGCGAGGTCGCCGATCACGTCACGCCGCGGCCGGCCTACCAGCCCGCACGCACCGCTCGCCGCGCGTCTGTGGCCCCGCCCCGGCCCCGCCCCGCGATACCATCACCCAGGTCCAAGAGCGAATGAAAGAAGCACTGCCCGCCCGGGTTTTCTGGCAGCGCTGGCAGCGGCTTTGTCATCTGAGTTATTGAAAGTGGCGGCTGCCGTCCAAGTCAAGTAGGGCTGGACCTTGGAGATTATCCCAGATAGTCACGAGGCGGGCGAGGGGCTGAGGTGCCCTGCTCGTTGGCATTACCTCGCGGAATCCTCTGTGATCTGCCTGCCCTCGTTTTACAAATGGGGGAAACTGTAGTCCTAAGAGGCAAAGTGACTTGTGTGAAGTCACACAACCAGGTGTTGTGTTATCAGAGAGCTCTAACTCCCCAAAAAGCCTGCTTTCATTAATAAGATTTATTAACACCGCAAGAAAACCAAGGCACACTGTTCTGAGAAAAAAGGCAAGTTTCAGAACAATATGTATAATATGGTCCCAGTTTCTAGGGGAGCAAAAAAAAGGTATGTGTGTATGTGCTTGTGTGTACATTTTTAAAATTCAGGAAGATTATACACTAACCGCCTGTAGTTGTTTCCTCTAGGAGGTGAGACTCTGAGGGACTTTCACTTCCTATTTTTTATGGTTTTTTGTTTGACATATTTATAAAGTGCATATATTTTTGTAAGCAGGGAAATAGTCAATATCTTTGAGCCTCACTTTCCACCTACCTTCCAGAGTAATAATGAAAATGTATTTAGATAATGTATCAGTATGGAAAACGCTTAGCACAGTGAATAGCCCATCAGTAAATTGCAAGGTTTGTTCCCTTCTCCTTCCCTCTAATGGTATGGCTTTGTGTATTTGTCAAAATACTACTCAGAATCATTACTGCCACTCTGCTCAGATACTCCAATCCTACTACTTGGAAATTTATCCCCAAAGGCGTTCTGATCTGCACTAGAGAAACCTGAAAAGATAACAAAAAGCAAAACCCGTGGCAAGACAAGGTAGAGACCTGTTCCACTCTGCCTGCTTTACCTGTCTCCACAGGTGTAAGCATACCCCAGGCAAACAGCCTTGCTGCACAGGGCAGGCAAGAAGAGTCACCTCTGTGATTACTGAGGCCCCAGGCAAATCCTGTTTTGACTGGGATCTCAGATCTTCAAAAGTGAACTTGGGAAATCCTGACAAGCAGCCAATGCCCAAACCTTCCCCTACAGGAAAGTTGCGAATTAGATTCCCCTAAAGGCACCTGAAGCTGAAGCCACAGCTCCCACCTCCTGCACCTCCAACGGCCAGGGCAATTTCAGACCAGAGCCTATAAAACCAACTAAGACTGGTTTTCTGATCAACAAAATGCAGCTCCTCTGGGCCTTAGTAGGAGCTTTTTCCTCTACCAGGCATGCCTTCTCCCAGATACCCATATGGATAGCTCATTTGCGCAAACACACAAAGGAGGCTGCACACGTTTACACTAATGTCACCTTCTCAGAAAGGTCTGATCATCCTGTACAAAATAGCAGTTCTATACCTCCAGAATTCCTAGCCCCCTTGCCTTGCTCTATCTTTCTCCATAGCACTTATCACCATCTGACAAACTAGATATTTTTCTTATTTATTGTCTGTCCCCCTCCCCCCTCAAAAATACAAGCTTCATGAGAACGGAGACTTTTGTCTGAATTGTTTGTTACTATATCCCCATTGCCTAAAACAGTGTCTGGCTTATAGTATAGGCTCAATAAAAATTTACTGAATTATAAACGAGGACAAATTCAGTGTGGACCCACCACATTCAAGCAGGACAGTCCAGTTAGAGGGAATGTAAACTCTTGGGTCACTCCAGTGTGTCGGTTCTGTGGGCTTCTGACCGGTTTCCTGTCCAAAGCATTCCTCTTCCCCCATCTTCCCTTCCTACCATTTTACTCTCTCTTTAAACATTTTTGGAGACATTTAACTGAGTTGTCTTTATGTAACCGGAGAAGGCACTAGATTCTCCAGCTCACTCATTAGCTCCAGCATGTCTGATTAAGCCTTTACTGGTTATGCTCTGGCGCCTGCTATGAAAGTAACAGGTAGACTGATATTCATTTAAGCAGGTGCTATTGGGGGCCGCAGCAGTTCCATTATACAAAGAAAAGTATGCGGGTGCCCACAAGGTGAACCACAAGTTATCTTTTCTTCCAATCTAATAATCTCTCTTTGCCCCTGAGGCTTCGAGTTGGGAGAGAAGGGAGGACAAGGAGCATGCGGATGGGACGAGGGGTAAACATTTAATGAACACCTACTAGATGCCAGGCACTGTGCTAGGTGTCAGGGACACAATTATATGCAAGACCAGGGTGTCTGCCCTCCGGACTAGCTCTGGCTGGTTGGAGGAGCCAGGTGACTGAAGCACACACACTCTGGCTTCAGAGTGGAGGCTGGATTGGATGGGAACAGGGCTGGAAGGAAGATGGAGGTCAGCTAGGAGCCTGTGGCACTCCAAGCAAGAGATGAGACTAGACTGGTGGCAGTGGGGATGAAGATTGCAGGGGCAGGGGTAGGATTTGGGAATTACGGAGGAGTGGAATCAGCTCAACCTGGTGATTAATTAGCTAAGATGAGTGAGGAGCAGAGGTGGTACGTGATTGGCAGGTTTCTGGCTTGGGCATCTGGGTGGATGATCGTGCCATTTGTGGGCAGAGAGAACTCCAGAAGAGGAGACCATGGGACATCCAGACACACTCTTTTTGGTAGAAGCTAAAACAAACAGGGACCCATAAACAGTAAGCAGTACTGGGACCTGAAGCACGGCTATCCTACCCCACCCTCGTGAAGGCTTCAGCTGTTACCTGTACACTGATGACTCCCAAATCTTACCTCCAACCCAGACCTTTCTCCTGAGCTGCTACCCAAATACCTGGGGACATTTCCACTTGGGTATCCTACAGGCATCTCAAACTTAATTGTACCAGTTGCGTTCAGAAGCATTTTTGGAGACTCAGTTCAGAACGGTGAAGGAGGCTTTAGTCCTGCTACCTTTGACTGTATTGGGCTGGCCAACAAGTTCATTCAGTTTTAAGTAAAAATAAAAGGCACGTTTTTCATTTTCACCAAGAACTTTATCGAACAACGTATTCATTAACTGAAAGAACTTTTTGGCCAACCCAGTAGAACTCAGTTCCTGTTTCTCCAGCGTGTGATTGTGTCACCACCTGCATCAGAATTACTTCAAGGTCTTGTTAAATTACAAACTCACGGGACCAACCCAGACCCACTCAATCAGAATTGCTTGGGATGGTGCCTGGGAATCTGCAGTTGGACCAAGTTCCAGGGGATTCTTAGGAACACGCATGTCTGAGAGGAGGATAGAAGGGATCAGCTGCCAATTCACAGAGCTTCCACGAATAAATGACTATTTTAAGCTTAATAGTAATAACCATAATATTTGTAGCTGCAAAACATTTATACATACCTTATTTCATTTGAACCTCCTGCAGCCCTATGAAGTCTTTTCCCCCTCATCTTAGAAATAAAAAACTGAGATTCAGGGAGACTAAGTGATTTATTCAAGGTCTCAAGTTGATGTTTCTGATTCCAAGTCCACCAGTGCTCACAGCAGCATTACTCAATCAGTCAACTTGTGAGACAGGCCACGTGGCTGAATGAGGATGAATACACCCCACTTCTGAAGAGTACTGGAGCTCAGACTCACCATGCAGGGTCTCTTTAATGGCTGGAGCATTCTGCCTGGGGCAGGGATCAATCAGTTTAACCCTGGGTACCACAGATAACAGATCAGAGGTATAAGAGCACCTGGAGCTCTCTAAGGTTCTGGGGTACCTTAGAATTTCACTTCTTGCCCTTACTTCTAATCTCGATGTTCTGGGCTGCCCTTTGTTTAACCTACAATTTCTGAGATTTCTTTCCACCCAGTCGTTTGCCTGACTCTGCCTGTGATTGTTCCCTTGAACCCCTATCCTTTAAGACTCAACCTAGTCATCCCTGGCCCTCACCCCTCAGCTTGCACTTGGTGTTTCCCTCTCTCTGTTCCCATGGCTTAGCGCCCTGTTTGTGCTTATCACATTGCTTTGTAACTATCTGTCTGTCTCATCTCCTTGATTATAAACTCCTGAGAGCAGAGAGTATGTCTGGCTGATCCTCCAATTCCTAGCATAGTCCCTTGAAAGGAGGTACTCAAGAGCTGTTTGTTGAATGAATGAATGAATGAATGAAGCCCACCTGACTGTACTGCCTGGGACTCCAAGTTACACGCTCAGTACGGAGCTTCCATCGCCATTGCCTTCAGCAGAGAAATCTTTTCTTACTGTGGTCAGTGCCATACAAAGTTCTGAGCACTTCTGAAAACTGGAAGTGGCCCAGCCCTGCTGATAACCCTTGGCCTTGCCTTAGGGGGCAGGCTGTTTACACGTTAGCTCTCAGCCCATGGAAAATCGATGACATACAAATTAAAACAGATGCCCTTTTCACTTACTAAATTTGCATTAAAACATCTACTGGCCAGTGTTGATAAACATAAAGTAAAGTGGGCGTTCTCACAAAGCTCCAGAATGAGCTATTATACTTTCCTAGGGATGGCATTATAAATGATCACCGCCACCAACAAAAAAAAATGTTCATACTCTTGAACCCAATGACTACGCTTCTAAAATTTCCCTTCAAGAAATAATTTTAAAAAGACAAGATGCACGTAGAATGGGTTGTTTGTAAAAGCGCAAGTTATTTGTAATAATGAAAGTTATTTACAATAGTAGAAGCTATAAGTACTCAGAGGCCACAGTGAAGTATCCTCCAAGAACTTAGGAATGAGGAAACTGCATTTCCCACTGAGTGCTGAATGGCAGAATCAACCCAAAATGGATCAGAAACCAAAGACAAAGTCAATGGAAGGAGAGAGAAAAGCTACTGGCTCACAGGACTTGATTGAGGGCATCAATTCCCAAAATAAATATTGTGCCCATCAGAAGAGGTTTTGCACACAGACATGCAGAAATCAAGAGAGTGACCATGGGCAGAGCCCATTGAAGCCCTCGTGTGCATCTCGGCCAGCAGATGTCCCGAGTTCTGTTCTATGACAAGACCATTCCCAAGACGAGAAGGAGGCACTAGACCACGAAAATGGGGCCATTAGAGGTAGTCCACCCTTTTCCTCGTTCCAAGCTCACCAGGGGACCATCTGATCACCCTGGCACTTGACCACAGGAAGAGTTGTGGCATTCTGGTGTCTTTCTCCTGGGAAACTAAAAAGGAGTTTACAATTATGTTAGCCTTCCAACACAGGCCAAAGGGGATGCCGTTTATGCCAGTGCTACCATGCACAATCCCTGTGTGTGCGATAGTTGTATTTCTTACTGAACGACAAAAAGGGTGGCATTCTGATGTCTCCCTCAGGCCCCTGTGCAGTGAAGTTAGCACAAATCAATCTTTCAGAAACTTCTCATCACTGGGCACGGCAAGAACAGTTCCAGCCGGCCTGTTCTTTACACCAACTGCACATGCAGGCGTCTAATCATGATTTCTACAGGGAAAGAGAAATCTGAAACAACCAAAATGTTCAACATTAGGGAAAAGCTTAAATAAATTATGCTTTACCCGTCCCATGCAATATAATGTTGTCATTTAAAATCTTTTTTTCAAAGCCTACTTTATTACTTAGAGAAATATTCACACTACATGTTAAAAATGTGTGATTCAGGGACTTCCCTGGTGGTCCAGTGGTTAGGACTGCGGTTTCACTGCAGGGGGCACGGATTCAGTCCCTGGTCTGAGGACTAAGATCCTGCAAGCTGCATGGCATGGCCAAAAGAAAACAAAACAAAAAAAATGTGTGATTGACACTTCAAAAAAAATTTTAGGCAGTTTCTTATAAATTAAACACACAATTACTACATGACCCAGTAATCAAGCTCTTGGACATCTGTCCCAGAGAAATGAAAACATATCTTCACATAAAAACTTGTACATGAGTGCTCATAGTGGCTTTATTCAATCGCCAAAAACTGGAAGCAACCCAGATGTCCTTCAACTCTTTTTGGTAGAGGCTAAAATAAACAGTGACAACAGGCAACATGGCTGACCTACCTCACCTCCTCTAGTTAAACAAACTGGTACATCCATACCACAGAATAGTACTCAGCAATAAAGAGAAGTGAATTAGTGATACACAACTGGACAGATCTCAAGGAAATTATGCTGAGTGGAAAAAAACAATTCTAAAAGGTTTTATATATATATATATATATATATCAAAAGGCAGTTATGATTCATTTATATAACATCTTTGAAAAGACAAAATTTAGACATGGAGAACAGATTAGTGGTTGTCAGGGGTCAGGAATGAGTGAGCGGGTATGAGAGTAAGGGGGTGTGATGATAAAAGGACAAAATGAGAACTTGTGGTACTGGAACTATTCTGGGTTTCACTGTGGTTGTGGATACATGAAACTACACACGTGATAAAACTGTAGAGAACTAAACACACACACACTCACAAATGTGTATAAGTAAAAGAGGGAAATCTGAATAATATCAGTGGATTATAAATGTCAATATGCTGGTTGTGATATTGTACTATAGGTTTTCCAAGGTGTTACCATTGGGGAAAACTTGGTAGAGGGTACGTGGGATCTCTCTTTATTATTTCTTACAACTGCATGTGAATCTACAATTATCTCAAAATAAAAAGTTTAATTTTAAGTGCAATACAGAATTGTAGATGCAACATGATTGCTTTATATAATATTTTTGATCTATATGTACACACAAAATATTTACAATTATTGGCTTTAGGTAGTAGAGATTTTATGGGTGATTTCTGACTTTGTCTATATACTTTTTAATATTTTTCAAATTCCCTACCATGAACATGTATTAATTTTATTTTATAAATATAATGACTATCTTTAAATATAGCATGTTCATTTTTCGTAACCATATCTTAGTGGCGACTCACACAAAGCTTTCATCAATTATCCACCCAAAACTTTTTAATATAAATTGATGCTAAACTAGGAATTCCCAATCCTATGCTTATACAATTCAGTTTTCAGAACAAAAGATGGGACCTTACACCTGAACTCTGATGATCAAGTTGTCCAGCTCCCTCAGTTGCAACATAAAGACCTTGGGTTAAGAAGAACCCTGGGGTCCTTCCAGCCCGTACAGCCCATGGGCCTCATGCTGGTATAAGGCACCTGCTGGGAACCTTGGTCTGTCTGTTTAGAGATTATCTCTAAGATTATCCCAAAGACTGAAAGTGATCCACCTTCTCCCAGACCACATATCTCCTTTTTTTTTAAATAAATTTATTTATTTTTATTTTTATTTATTTTTGGCTGCGTTGGATCTTTGTTGCTGAACGCGGGCTTTCTCTAGTTGCTGAGAGCGGGGGCTACTCTTCGCTGTGGTGCATGGGCTTCTCACTGCGGTGGCTTCTCTTGTTGCGGAGCAGGGGCTCTAGGTGCGCGGGCTTCAGCAGTTGTGGCACGTGGGCTCAGTAGTTGTGGCTCGGGAGCTCTAGAGCACAGGCTCAGTAGTTGTGGCACACAGGCTTAGTTGCTCCGCGGCATGTGGGATCTTCCTAGACTCGAACCCGTGTCCCCTGCATTGGCAGGCAGATTCTTAACTAATGCGCCACCAGGGAAGTCCCGTGATCATATCTCTTGAGGAGTAGCTCAGATTAGAGTGAGAACTGCCTGCCTCCAGCCCTGTGCCTTCTACCCCACGTGGCAACAAAGTCCCCATTTGCACAGGGCAGTAAACCGCCAATAATGGCATGAGACTGCCAGCAGCAGGAATCCATGAGTTTATGAGTCTATAAAATCATTCACTTTCACAGCTGGAACAATTCACGTCTCCTAGGTTAATAAGAAATATGCCTTCGCAAACACTGAGTTGAGGACAGCATGGGGGAATCTCATCTCTGTTGCCACGTTTCCTAAAAAACAACTCCTTGCTCTCTGCAATCCTGTTTCTAACTTCTGCAATAATTAGGGCAGCTTCCCCTGCCTGTCCCCCGCACCTCTCTCCGCCCCTGTATAAATATATTCTGATTCTCTGAAGAACCCTGACTAATACACCTTGCAAAAGTTTTCTCCACTTTCAAATGAATTCACCATTCCTTTAAAGTTGTCTAACATAAGGAATATTATGCAGCCATGAAAACAAATGAGGTAGATCTCTATGTACAAATATGAACTCATTTCCAACTCATATTATTGAATGAAAACAGCAAGTTGCAGAGTGATATATTTATGTAAAGTTCTTTCCTTCCAGAACTCACAAAACTATATTTTCCAAGGGAATACCTGTAGGTACGTAAACATCTAGCAAAGGATCTGGGAGCATTCATACCAAACAAATAACAGTAGTTACATCTATAAAGGTGGAGAGAAGACCAAGGTGGGCTCAAATGTTTTCATTTTTACAAGGGGAATGTGTATTCTTTGTATAATTAAAATTCATTTTATGTAGCAAGTGAATAAAGGAGTTGACCAATGATTTGATTTACAAGAACTGAACCTGCCTGACCCATGGTCTTCCTCATCCTTTCATTTCATCCTTCCAGCTCTCCAGGGTCAAAACCAGGGAGTCACCTTTGACTCCCCTCTTTCTGTGGTGTCCTCTCACCATCAACCCATCAGGATATTCTGTGGGCTTTGTCTTCAATATCTAGTGATTTCTAACCTCGTCCACCACCAGCTCTCATATTTTCTCACCTGTGTTATTGTAAGGGCTTAACTCGCCTCCAGGCTTCCCCCATCACTTCCTCACTGCCTCTTCTTGATATGGCAGCCAGAGAGGTCCCAGGAAAGCCCTGCCCCCTGCCCTTTGCTCCTCTAACCTCATCTCTCACCATCCTCCTCCTCACTCACTCTCTCGCTCTGCTCCAGCCACAGGGATGCCTTGCTCTGCACTTGACACAACCCCGCCCAAGGGGTTTTGCATTTGCTATGCCCTCTACCTATATAAAGTGGACCGCCTCCCCCTGTACTCCTTATCTCCCTCCCCTGCTTTATTTTCCTTCTTAGCATTTATCATATCACCATCTTTTTAGGAACGAAAAAAAGGAAGTTGTTTATTGAGGGCAAGAGGATGTGACCAATATAAAAATCAAAAGCTTATCTGGGACTTCCCTGGTGGCGCAGTGGTTAAGAATCTGCCTGCCAATGCAGGGGACACGGGTTCGATCCCTGGTCCAGGAAGATCTCACATGTCGCGGAGCAACAAAGCCTGTGCGCCACAACTACTGAGCCTGTGCTCTAGAGCCTGCGAGCCGCAACTACTGAAGCCCGCGTGCCTAGAGCCCATGCTCCGCAACAAGAGAAGCCACCACAATGAGAAGCCCGAGCACAGCAACGAAGAGTAGCCCCCGCTCGCCACAACTAGAGAAAGCGTGCACACAGCAACGAAGACCCAATGCAGCCATAAATAAATAAATAAATTTATTTATTTATTTGTTTATTTATTTATTTATTTATTTTTAAAATAAATTTATTTTTTAAAAAAAGCTTATCTGGCTTTAACTGACTCTGCTTTCTCTGCTTGTCAAATGCGAGTTGGATTTTATTTGTACATTTTCTAAGGGGCCCTATCTGCTCATGAAATCCTTATACAGGGGGAAGCTATGGGACAGATTCCTTAAGCGCCCCAGCGGGAGAACTCTAATCATGGTGGGAGTAATTGCTCCATGCTGCCTTCTTCTTTCCCTTCTGCTTCATGTGTACCACAAAATAGTCATTGCACGCAATAGTGAGCCCAGCATTTAGCAAAAAGAAGCTCTGGAAGCCCACTTAACCATCTTACTACAGGTCCAGGTCCTTCAATATTTTGATTTTCCAAAAATCCAGGGAACTCCTTTTCCATGAGTATCCTCAGGTCCTCCTTTGTAGGGTAGACTTTATCGCCGGCAATTTGGGAAACGTGAGTATCATGGTTTCCATGGCATGTTCCATTTGACATGGCCTTTCAGTGAGGTCTTTTGAAACCTTAGTGGAAGGTGTGGAGGGGTCACTTGGCTAGCTGGGATGCGGGCTTAGTTTATCACCTTCTAATATAATATAAACACATTTTTCTTTTCTTTTTTTTTAATCTTCCCAGCACTAGACTTAAAATTCAACAAGGATCAGCATTTATGTCTGTTTTGTTCATTGTCGTATCTCCAGCACCTAAAACAATGTTTGGCACATAGTGGACATGCAATAAATATTTCTTTAATGGGGAATTCCCTGGTAGTCCAATGGTTAGGGCACCATGCTTCCACTGCAGGGGGTGCAGATTTGACCCCTGGTCAGGGAACTAAGATCCCGCATGCCATGCAGTGTGGCCAAAAAAAAAAAAAAAAATTATTGAATGAGTAAAGAATATATTTGACCACAATGTTTCATGAGTTACACAATAATAATGGGAAAAAACCCAAAATGAGACCACATTGATTAGCTTTTGAATTTTGAGTAAATCACTTAGCCTCTTTGTTTTTTTTTCAATTGTGGTAAAAACACACACACATAAAATGAGATTTACCCTCAACAAATTCATAAGTGTACAGTACCATATTGTTAACTATATGCACAATGTTGTACAGGGATTTCTAGAAATTTTTCATCCGTGACTGAAACTCTATACCCATTAAACATCAATTCCCCATTTCCCTCTGGCAACTCCCCCAGCCCCTGGCAACCACCACTCTACTCTCTGTTTCTATGAGGTTGATTACTCTAGATACCTCATATAAGTAGAATCATGCAGTATTTCTCATTCTGTGACTGGTTTGTTTCACTTAGCATAATGTCCTCAAGGCTTATCCATCTTTTTTATGACTGAATGATATTCCGTTGTATGTATATACCACATTTTCTTTATTCATTCATCTGTCGATGTACATTTAGGTTGCTTCCACCTCTTGGCTATTGTGAATAATGCTGAAATGAACATGCGTGCAGACATCTTTTTAAGATCCTGCTTTCAGTTCTTTCAGATAAATACCTAGAAGTGGGATTGCTGGATCATATGTTAGTTCTATTTTTAATTTTTTTAGGAACCTCCATACTGTTTTCCCTAATAGTTGCACCATTTTACATTCCCAGAAACAGTGCACAGGGTTCCAATTTCTCTACATCCTTGCCAGACTTTGTTTGTTTGATAATGGCCATCCTAACAGGTATGATGTGATATCTCATTGTGGTTTTGGTTTGCATTCCCCTGATGATTAGTGGTGCTGAGCACCTTTTCATATAGCTGTTGGCCATTTGTATGTCTTCTTCTCAAAAACCTCAGTTCAAGTCCTTTGCCCGTTTATTAAAAAGGTTATTTTTTTGCTATTGGGTAGTAGGAGTTCCTTACATATTTTGGATATTACCCCTTATAAGACATAAGATTTGCAAATACTTTCTCCCATTCTCTGGGGTGCATTTTTACCCTGTTGAGTGTTTCCTTTGTTGTGCAGAAGGCTTTTAGTTTGATGTCTATTTTGGCTTTCGTTGCCTGTTCTTTCAGTGTCATATCCATGAAATCATTGCCAAAACCAATGTTATGAAGATTTTCCCATATGTCTTCTTCTAGGAATTTTATAGTTTCAAGCCTCAACTTTCTATATCAGTATTTGTATAGCTCTTTCTACGTTTCAAAACACTTTCATATACATTAAACCCTTAAAACAGAAACCCCAGAAGGAGGTCCCTTGGTGCTGAGTCATGATGACAGGCCCTGAGCCTTCGGGAGTTTTACTCTAGAGGTCAGGGGAGGATGGGTACTCCCACCCTGGGACATGTCTTGGTAGTCATATATCTGCCCTTCTACAGCAGAAAGTGCCCAGCCATGCTGACGCAGCAATACCTGCTCCCCATAAAGGAGCCTACTATATTCCCAGCCTCTCCTGGAAGCCAGAATCTGGCCTTGTGCAAAGGAAATGGAGGGCAAAAGCCCATCTGAGATTGCATCCAAGGTTCCTCTTAGCAGAAGTGCTGGGAGCTCATAACTGGAGTCAGAGAATGTAACTCTCCATGGATCTCTGCCTTCCTCATCCCTCCCTATAAGCTACTGTCCACAGACCTCAGTTCACAGCTGAGGGTCTTTTGCTCTGAAACTTACAAAATCATGCAAATTTCTCTCCGGTCAAAGATAGTTAATATTCCTTTCACTAAATGCCACCCAAGGAGGCGTGGTGAGCAGAAGACCAGAGAGAACTTTAGGTGTTTAGACCTTAGGCAGGGCACTGCCCTTCTCTGAGCTGGCTTCCCCATCTATAAAATGAGCAAGAGAAGACTCTTCACAAGGTCATCCACAAGGATTAGGAACATAGTAGGTGCTCAATACACGATCCATCTCTCTTATTTTGTTTGGAGGAGATAGAGTCTGAGACCCCCTGCCCTTCATCACATGAAATGGACGGAAAACAATGTTGATGTAAATAATCAATAAACAATTTATAATAAGGGGTAGAGGAGAGTTTCATGTGAGCCAAAATGAGGACTGTAGCCCAGGAGACACAGATTCAAAAAGCACTTGAATTGTGTTCCACTGGACCACAAAATGAAGGAGGCTTATATACACAAAACCCGTAAAATTACATAAGTTGTTTGCCAAGAATTAGGATTGGAGCTGGCACGAAGTAAGGGTGCTTGTTAAGCATGGATTGGTTGGGGCCCAAAATGGTTGCATAGTTACAAGGGGAGACCCTGAGACCATAAGGTTGCAACTGGCAGCTGCTAGAAGATATTGTTCTGAAAACAGCTGATGATGTCCTTGAGTTTGAGATAGTTCAGAAAATTCAGGAATTGATGCAAGAATGTGTCTGAAACCACATCCACAATGGCCACCCGGCTCCATTGGAGACGCCTGAACCACAGTTCCTCCGTTTTTATTTTTAAATGATCTTAAATACGTCATCCCCAACAATGGAGAACAAGTGAAAAAGGCTGTTTCTCCAACCAGAAAGTTAAGGCCGAGGACACAGAACACAGGTGGCCATACTGGGTTGGCATTAATGCAAGAATGTTAGCTCCCCGTTGGGACAGGTGTGGAGCTGGATCTGAGGGGAGGAAGCGCTCTCAGACTGGTGGAGGGCAGGGGTATTTCAGGGCGGAATCTATGCTACTTAGGGGGCTGGCATTGGGGGCAGGATCTATGTTACCATGCGGAGGCATGTACAGGGCAGGATCTCTGATACTGTGAGGGAGGGGTCAGGGTCAGAAGGTGATGGGGTGTGTTGGCTGTTGCCGTGGAGAACTCTGATTGTATCCAAAGCTGGTGAGAGACCACCCGGAGGTCCCAGGGTTCATGAGCAGAGCCTCCTGCCTCACAGCTGCGGGGAAGGTTGACTGAAGTGGACCAGAGATCTTCACTTTCTATAAAGAAATCAGGCTGCGGCAGGTAAGGAAGCCTCTTAGCAACATCCCACCCCAGGACTGCATTTCTTCTGGGTGCAGATCTGCTCCCCAGTGGGCCTTATCCAGTGAGGCAGATGAGTGTGGGGTGGTGGTTGATGGGGGGAGGGGTGACTAGATGAAGGCCAGGCAGGTTGGTTTCTGGACCTCTGTGTGCCCTCTCGGTGCAAACGTAAGGCTCTCCAAGACAGAGGTACACAGACTCCTGAATGCCCTCTGCTCCCAGGGGGTCTCAGCAACTCTGAGGCTGGTGGTGGGAGGCAAGGAGCAGGGCCAGGGAAGAGAAACCAGGGAGTGGGGGAGGGGAGAAAAGCCGCTCCTCAGGGACCCTCGGTGACCCTGGGTCACGGACAGCCAGAAGGGACAGGGCCTCAACCTAGGCAGAATTTGGTTTTAAAATGAACATTTTACATTCACCTGGAAAAGGAGAAGGAGAATTTGCTCCTACTGGGTGCTTTCCATGTGGCAGTTTCTTTCTACACAACACAAAGTTTAATTTAATGTTCCACCAAAATCCGAAGCTGAATTTCAGGAGTGTCCACCGCGTGCCAGGTACCCTATTTGTCTGCTTTAGGTAGAACTCATGATCCTCACGGTCACTTTGAGGTGCATCCTGGATCAGAATCCCAATCTGAGTGCCACCAGGCCCAGGATGCTTCAGCGAGGCCGTGTGACCTCAGATTCACCCCTGAGGCCGTGTGACCTCAGGTTCACCCCGGGGTGAAGCAGCTTGCCCCAGGTCAGAGAACAGCAAGGAGCACCTGGCCTGGCTGCTGCGTCCTAGGGTAAAACTGAAGGTGTGGGAACACCACATCCTGAAACATTCAGGGGTGCAAGAACTCAAACAAAAAGAAACCCAGACACATGAGTCTATCTATATTTGGGGGAAAATGAATTTTTTCCCCTAAGCTGGAAGAATATCTGTTTCCTCTTGTCTCAAAGAGTCAGCACCTTTTCTCTTTTCTTCTTGCTATTTTGATCCCACCTTTAAAGGCCTCTTCTGCCCAGCCCCTCTTAAGCCCCACCCCCATTTCTTCTTCCCTAGTTTAAAACATCATTCCCGGGTTCCCCCTTTTATGCGTCTATTTCCTCACACCTGCATGCTCTCGTCTTTTCCCCTGAGACAGGGAGCCTCTGCTCTTGACCCTTTATTGACCTCCTCTTCTCTAAGTCTCAGGATAACCCCGTAAGGCAGGTGTCAGAGCCCCGTCTGAGGGATGAAGATACTGGGGTTCCAGGTCAGGAGAGCAGACCCAGTCGGAGGACATCCGTTCAGTTCTCTGTGGGCACATACAAGCCGTTTGGGGTACCTAAGGTGACACAGGTATCCCCTCCCTGCCCCCTAGGCCTCTGCTTGGAAAGGAGCCATCGGGCAAAGGTGAGAAGTTCAGCCCTGCCCCTCCCCCTCTCTCCCCGCCTTCTTGTGCCGCCTTCAGAGAAAATGTTACACTGTTTCTCCCACTGCCTGCACCCTCATTGGCTGGCCACCGCGCGTCCCCATTGGCTGTGGGCCCGGTGACACACTGCGATTGGTCCCTGCGCCTGTGCCGAGGTGCTGGGTCTGTCTGGCCAGGGCCGAGACAGGGTCCGCACTCTGGTTGGCACGCGAGGCCGGTGACCGCTGCCACCGCTGTCAAGCCCTCCGGTGGCGCGCGTGTTCCAGGAGTGGGGACGTCGTGTGCCTGGGTGCCCATCTCCCTCCGAGGGTGAGTCGACTCAACGCTGTGGAGGGGCGGGGCTGACCTTCTCACCTTGCCGGCCGGCTGGCTTCTCCAGAAAGGTGCACTTGTCCTTGTGGGTGTTTATGTACATGCAATTGATTCAAGCCCCTGGATCCAAACAGGTGAACATTTAGGTCTGGGTCCAGACTTTAATAGGAGCGTTTGTACATGTCATCTTGACACCCTACATATTTCTGAGACTGATTTTGGATGGTTTTTTTTACATGATCTGATAAGCATAGGGAACCAAAGGAAGCTGCTGGTGG
Source organism: Balaenoptera acutorostrata (assembly GCF_949987535.1). Lineage (NCBI taxonomy): Eukaryota > Metazoa > Chordata > Mammalia > Artiodactyla > Balaenopteridae > Balaenoptera > Balaenoptera acutorostrata. The sequence goes on along the minus strand of NC_080070.1, from coordinate 18,671,258 downwards.
GTTGCAAAACATTATCCAGTATCTTGTATGCGTTTGCTTAGGGTTTGCTAATGAGACTGGATCACACTCATATGTTTTGCAGACTGATGCTTAAAAATGATTGAAAGTTACTCTGAACCTTGGAGAGGGTGAAGTCATAGTTTTTAAAAGTTCAGCCTAGGGAGTTTTTAAAAATGTCAGCTCTAAATGGGTACTAAGTGGTGTTTTAATTAGAAAGTCTTTGGTAGTGAAAGTATACTTTGCTTTATACATGAGAGGTGATAAAAAATTATGGCATGATAGTATGAACCTTCACAAAATGCCTTTTTAGAAGAATGCATCAATGAAGCTGTCTTCTAACTTTGTGAGACTGAAGGTTACGCTTAGCAGGCTGATCTAATGAACAGGATTGAGCACAGTAAAAAGTTTTTAAAAAGGAAAAGATATCAGAGTTATGGCCATTCTGAAATGCCGAATATTATTTTTGGCCCCAGTTTCCCTCAGAATGAATGAGCTTTGCACAAAGTGCCCAGTAAACACTTGTTTACGGAGCTTCAATCCCCAGAATTCCTTCCCATGCAGCTTCCCATGCTGTTGTATGCTCCTTCCTCCACTTCTGTTGGAAAATGAGCGACTTGTGCTACTTGCCCTTGTCCCGGATAGTCACAGAATTGTGACAATGACCTTCCAGGGGTGGAAAGTTTAAACTATAATCTAGTTAAGGATTTTTTTCACCTCCTTTATCCAGATAAAGAAATTAAGATTTCAGGTTTCTTGGCTCATAAAAAGTCACACTGCTGGTTAACAAAGAGTTACAACCCAGGTCTTGAGCCAATCTATAATCCATCCTGCCTTTTCCCACACTGGTTCATCTCATTGGCCGGGCACCATCTCTGGGAGCATCCCTGCATCATCCTACCCACCGTGGATTTGTAGGACTAGCTTCCTTCCACCTACTGTCCCCATACTGAGTTCCCCCAATTCTTACACCTTTCAGATGCCCGGACATTCACACTCACCCTCCAAACATGCCCCGTTTCCTGAGCCAGAATAGGATACCCAGGTTCTTGCCCCTGTATAATCCCTCCCCACCTGTCTCACATGGCAATGGGCCAGGATCACCTTCAAAGGCTTTTTCTTTTTTTTTTTTATAAATTTATTTATTTTATTTTTGGCTGTGTTGGGTCTTCTTTGCTGCACGTGGGCCTTCTCTAATTGCGGCAAGCGGGGGCCAATCTTCGTTGCATTGCGCAGGTTTCTTGTTGTGGTGGCTTCTCTTGTTGCGGAGCACAGGCTCCAGACGCATGGGCTTCAGTAGTTGTGGCACGCCGGCTTCAGTAGTTGTGGCTCGCAGGCTCTAGAGTGCAGGCTCAGTAGTTGTGGCGCACGGGGCTAATTGCTCCGCAGCATTGGGATCCTCCCGGACCAGGGCTCGAACCCGTGTCCCCTGCATTGGCAGGCGGACTCTCAACCACTGCGCCACCAGGGAAGCCCCAAAGGCTTTTTCTTTTTCAGCTTCTCAAATATGTGCTTCTCACTGTGAACCTTGTCAAGAGCTGAATCCATGAGATTGTAAATGCTTAGGATCCAGAGAGGTCTTTTGGGTCAGGGTTGAACTCGCTATTATTTCCTGCCCCCAAGGTTTTCTCTTAATGCTATCCTGTCTTATTCCTATTCTAATGCACCCCAGGAAGAACACTTTAGATGCTGGATACATGGATCCTGATGAAGGATCGTACCAATTTGTTGGCAAAACAAGATTGAAATGAGAAATCTGTGTTGACTGGGGCTGAAAAACTTCTCAGAGAAGTTGGGACTTAAACTGGGAACTGAAGGACAAGCTGACTCTAGAGAGGTAGAAACTGGGGGCAGGGAGGCATTCTTGGTAGGAGGAAAGAGAATGGGCCACAGAATAGGGGTTGGTGGGCAGGGCGGTAATGTATACTGCTGGGGGCAGTTTCCTTAACACACTTTGTATCTGCGTAGGAACTTTAGGAGAAAAGGTTTGTTTTTGTTTTGTTCTGTTTTTAAATAAAAGATCACTTATTGATCTCATTTTTACCGTTAATTCCCCCATTCCTAGCAAAAGAGCCAAGCTTGCAAGAAGGCGGAGGAGGGTCCTGCCCTCCCCTCCCCCATCCAAGAACATGACTTCTGTGGTACTTGTCCTGGGCGAGCACCCCTTCACACAGATCACAGATGCGGATGGGACAGATCCAACTGTATTATTGCAACAAGAGGCTCTGTCTGAAAAATATCCACCTAAGCTCCTGCTGGGTCCACAGTGCAAGTCAATAAAGATAACTTGGAAAGAATGGCTTTGGGGGATCATAGCAAATCATCCCTGGTGGAGAGCACGATGGAGCATCTAGGAATAGGATATTTAAAATTGCACAAGGTCTAATGAAGGTTAACATCTTGATTAGATCCTTGGCTTGATTCCCCACTGAAAGCAAGAGTGGAAGGATCGTCTCCCATCTTTTACTGCGGTGTTCCCATCTCCCAGCTCCTGACCTGGGGCGCCCGAGGCAGGCAGGCTGCGATGGAGGCCACAGCTCCCGGCAGCTGGGCAGATGCCCTGGCGCCATCCTCAGCCCAGAGGCAGGCAGAGAAGGCTGCCCTCAGAGGCAGCAAGTGATGGGAGTGTCTGCCGGCTCTGGGAGAGGCAGAGGGCCGCCCCCTTATTCAGTGACTCAACAGTCCCCGTAGCCATCCAGATACTTCCTGGGGAATGTGTTTGGGTAGAAGCCTGGGAGGAAACCCAAATTATCAGCATGGGCACTGGGAGAGCTCCAGACTCCCCACAAGCCCAAAGGCCTTTGGTATTCATATTCCTAGACTACTAGAGGATTTGAGATGCCGGGAGGACCCTGGTATTTTTTCCTCCATTTGTCGACCTAAATTCCCTGGTGTCCAGGCACATGCATTTCTCTTTAATTTAAACAGGTAAAGAAGACCTATGTTCTTTGGTTCAAAAGTTTCTTGTTTTTCTGTAGGTAGTTCAAAACCTTCACTGTTTTACTTTGCTCCCTATTAGAGATTTGTTGATGTCTGGAAATTGGAGACTATAAAAGCGTGGCCTCTGATGTAACCTAGCCCTCGGGCTGGATGGGCCTTTGTGATTCTGTGGCTGTCCTCCCCACACCGATGGCATAACTCCTGGTAACGAACGTTACAGGAGCTGAAAGGGATCAGCGCGGGCAACAAAAATGGCATCTACTTACCATCTTTCCACCACTGTTCTGAGAAGCAAACCGAGGGAAAGTGGACACCCTAGTGAAGACCACACTGGTGACAGGAGACTTGCTGTCTGACCTAAAAGATGTTTTAAAATCCCACATTACCTCATTGGGTTCATGGTCTCTGTGGCCAGTTCTCCCCCCTAGAACTTAGTGAGAAAGCTTTCTTCCACCTCCTTCCCTGACATTCCCTCTTCGAAGGAGATTTTGCTCCCAGCTGCTGTCAGCTGAGGTGCTTTGAGAGAGGGGCTGCTTGTCTGTGCCCCAGTGGTGGCTCAGCCAGGAAAGCATCAGAATCATCCGGGCAGCATGTCACCTACACAGACGCCTGGGCCACCCCAGGAGATGCAGATCCAGTGTTTCTGAGGCAGGGCCTGGGCATGTATATTTTCATCGGTCTCGCCAGGTGGCTGACATACATCAAAACCGACCCAGGTCATGCATTGTCTCTGCCCAGCAGAACCGTGCTCAGGGGAGAGCGGACCCCGCGGAGAACTCCCATCCTAATTCACTCAAACCCCAGTGCTGAGCACCTCCTGCGAGTATAGAGGGATGACAATGCAGCCCCCTGTTCAAATTGCTGGCAGAGCCATCCATGGCTCAATCTTTTATTAAAACCGTTACATTATCAGCCTTAGAACCGCCTCTCTTAGAGAAGGGCTCCTGATTTGTAAAGTTAGATGTGACCAAGGTCAACATAATGATCATTTTCAGAACCCACTGGAAGCAGTTCAAGGCAAACCAGCTTCCACTTCTCTGTCGTCACTTGCCTTTTTGCTTTCACATGTAGAAGAGTGCATTCTCTTCTTTTTGAAGGTACAGTATATATGCGGGAAAGTTCACGAATCTAAAGAATACACCTTGATGGATTTTTTTTTCATATACTACATACACCTGTGTAACTACTTCCCAACTCAAAGAGGGGTGCCTTCTCACAGTAGGAAAGACCTCAGAGGGTGGGACACATACTTGTTCCACCTCTGACAGACTAAAGAATGGGATCTCAGGGTACGGCTTGCTCTCCTTGGCCACTGTGGTCAATTAACAAGCATCTGGTGAGTACCTGCAAGGTCCTGGAAACTTCCTGGTGTAAAGCAGCTGTGCCCTTCAACTGTAAGTCGGATATGAGCACCTTGTGTTTTAGGAGTCGAGCTTCAATAACAGATTTTTTATCATCTGTTATTTATTGTGTATCTGTCATCGATTAGACTCATTGGTTTGGGACCTTTTACTTGGGAGTTGTTTCCCTTTCTTTCTGCTTCAATCCACCTTCCTTTTTCTTTAATGTTGTATCTTTATTATTTAGTGCCAAACAAAGGCTAGTACATTGCAGCTTCTCATGGAGACCTCTGAAGAAGACAACAACCCCAGTGGCAGAGCAACGCCCCGGCCCCCGGCACAGCTGCAGAAGGTCGAGCCGCGCGTGGCCCGCAGACGCCTGTCCCAGGCCCGCCACCGAGCCACCCTGGCAGCCCTCTTCAGCAGCCTCAGCAAGACCGTTTACTCCCAGTCCGATCTCACAGCCTCAAAGGTACGGGGACCTGAGGGTAGGGAGGAAAAGGTCCCACGCGTGGAGGGACTGTGGAGCCGAGATGGGGACTGGCCTGGAGCTCCCGCCCCCGAGGGCTGCGGCCTGGGCAGGTCAGCGGTCAGCTGCGGACCCCTCATGGCGCTCTGTCTGCTGCTGCACGTGGGTAAAGCCTGAGAGCCGGGCCTTACCTACCCGCTGCAGACAAGCCTGGCCTCGGAGGGGAAGTGACGGCCCGAGAGGCCCGGTGAGCCAGTGCCTGCAATGCCCATCCCTCTCACGGGCAGTGGTGAGCCTCTAGCAGCTGCCCAGACCCTATGTCCCCAGCCCAAGCACACACACATACCCCAAAGCACACCCCCCAATACATGCCCGTGTGTGCCTCTCAGTTTTCATGCATCAACCAGGTCTTTCCCTAGGCGACAGGGCTCTCCAGGTAGGCATTTATTTTTTCCTGATCTTAATTTTGCCTTTCTCCTTATACAGCTTTTTCATTGCTGATCAGTGCCTCTGGTGGAGCACAGAAGGTTCCGGTGGGTTTGGGTGGTGGTGGAAGAGCGGAGTGGGTATCACTGCGGGAAGCATTTCGGAGGTCTCCAACAGGGGAGAGGTCCCCAACAGCCTCAAGGCCCCCCACCCTCTTTTAACAGAGGAGGGAACTGGAGTCCAGACGGGACCTGTCAGCTAGTTGGTGGCAGGTCCAGGAGGAGGCCTGGTTTGGGGCTCCAGACCTGGCCCTCTTCCCCGTCCATCTCTCTGGACCAGCCCAATGCCCTGCAACTGCTTCCAGACAGCGGGTTTCCCTCTGGGCTGGTGCTTTCAGCAGAGCTGCACTTACGGAGAGGGACCATTTGACTGGCGGGAGCATCCTGCTTCCGGAGCTGGCGCAGGAGCCTTGCTGAGGGCAGGCACACAGAAGAGCCCCTCAGTGGGCACAGGGCCAGGGCCTCTGTGGAAATTAGAGGAAGGCGCCCAGAGCGCCCTTGTGCAGGGCTCCAAGTGGGGCTGGAAGAATCTCAACGGAGGTCCCACGTGCTCCTCTGGAAGGCTATGGGTTGTGGCGGGAGAGGTACGGGGAGGGCTACTCCCCGGCTGGGCCAGGCTCAGGGGCTCGGGACTCAGGTGAGGGTGGGGAGGGAGAGTCCACACCTGGGCCTCTCGGCAAAGAGCTTGTCCAGCACAGCTCTGCTCTGTGTCCCCTGGGTGACGAAAACCCCGAAGTCCCTGTCATTGGCCAGTGAAGAAGTGTGCACAGACTGCAGCACAGCTGAAGAAAGAACAGGTACTCAGGGCTGGCAGTAAGGAGTGGAAGTGAATCTGGAGGAGAACCCTTTGCAGCCCCTAAAACTCACACCTCACGACGTGGTGGCCGAGAGCCTGCATGTTAACTGGCCTCGGTCCACGTGAGGCAGGTTACTCGCTAAGCTTCAGTTAACACACCTGTTAAACGGGGACAACAGTCATGGCTTCCTGAGGCCTGCTGTGGAGTTTAGCAGTATAGTAGCATGAAAAACATAGCATGGTCATATGTGGTTCAGAATGTTAGTATCACTTAGGAGTATCACTTAGGAAAGTGAGGCTCCAGAAAGTTAGACAGTTTGCCTGGAAGGGCACAGCCAGAGGGCAGTCTGGAAATCAGATGTTTTCTGTCCTCTCCTTCTTTCTCTTTCGTGCTGGAGGGACAACCCTGAATTTTGCATTTGTAATGTCCATGGAGAAAGGATTTGTTCTACAAGAGTGAGATGCACGTATGTGTGGTAGCAAGGTCTTACTAGTTGTCTGTGGCTGCCAAAACAAAATACCACACACCAGGTGGCTTAAAACAACAGAAATGTATTGTCTCAGAGGTCTGGCCTCTAGAAGTCCAAAATCAAGGTGTCCACAGGGCCGTGCTCCCTCTGACGGCTCTAGGCGAGAAGACTTCCTTGCCTCTTCTGGCTTCCGGCATTTGCTGGCAATCCTTGGCGTTCCCTGGCTTACAGAGCCATCACTCCAGTTACATGGCCGTCTTCTCCCTGTGTCTTCATATTGTCTTCCCTCTGTGTGTGTCTGTCTCTGCATCCAAATTCCCCCTTTTCATAAGGACACTGGTCATACTGGATTAGGGCTCACCCTAATGACCTCTTTTTAACTTGATTACCTCTAGAAAGACCCTATTTCCAAATAAGGTCACACTCACAAGTTTGGGGGTTAGGACTTCAACATATCTTTTTTAGGGGAACACAATTCAACCCAGAGAAAGGTCCTAAGAACATCAGCCTGCCAAAACCGTTCTAGAAACAGAATTTCAATGAATCGCACCCGGCTTACCTGGCTCTATGCTGGTCCAGTTGACGTAGTGAGACTGCGAGGTGAGCGTGGGGTGGCCCGGCTGTGTGGACACAGCTGACCGGCCTGGACCAGAGGACTAGAAAGTCCTCACCTCACTCTAAGAACAAGCCTGAGGTTCGGGCCACCTGTCAGCCCCTCGTGTCCGAAGAGGGGACAGAGTCCTTGCTGACCCAACGGTATAATCCTGAAGCCGGGGTGGGCCGGGGGCAGCAGATGGTGTAAGACAGCAGGTGGCCCCTGCGCTAAAGGAGGTCCTGTAGTCCACCGTGTTCTCCTGTCGCTGTCTTTTGGGTCTGCAGAGCGCTGTGCTGTGAGCGCCCCTCAAGTCTTCTTGCGCACCAGCCAGGGCAGCGGGAGTCTAGAATGGCAGCCCCTGGGCTGTGGGCCCCTGGCTGCTGTGGCGTCCTCTCCCACCGCCTCCCCATCTCCTTTCTTTCCGCAGCTCCCTGAGCGAGGCCTGCGTCCCCCAGCCCTTCAGAGTCCATGCATAATCCGGGGCTCAGCTGAGCTCAGCTG